>NC_080590.1:67042083-67350000 GCF_029962835.1 Magnolia sinica | reverse complement strand
GTGAATCTGGTATAATCATCCACAACTACCAGTATATATTTTTTGTCACCTCGACTCTCCGTCCTAGTTGGTCCTATAAGATCCATATGAAGAAGCTCGAGTGGTTTTGATGTGGCATTGGAGTTCACCCTTTTATGAGCACTCCTAGTTTGCTTGCCAATCTGGCATTTGCCACATACTCTGTCTACTTTTTGTAGTTTAGGTAGACCTCTTATTAGTTCTCTTTTGTTCAATTTATATAGATTGCGATAGTTTACATGTCCAAGACGTTTATGTCATAACTCAGTCTCATCAGTATGGACCATGTAACACAGTTGATTAGATGAGCTAGAATCACTTACGACATAGTAGTTTTCAGAAGTTCTATGACCAGTTAATATTACTGAACCATTTTTATTTAAAATTTCACACCCCAAGTTAGAAAATTTAACACTATGATTTTTATCGCATATTTAAGAAATGCTTAACAAGTTATGCTTTAAACCTTCAACGTACAAGACATTCTCAAATAAGGGAAGGTTAGAAAGTTGAACTGTACCTTGGCCAATAATACTGCAGTTGCTACCATCACCAAATGTGACTGAACCATCAGTCATGTCTTTAAGAGTAGTGAATAAACCTTTGTCACCAATCATGTGCCTGGAGCATCCACTGTCTAAGTACCACTTTGAATGGCTTGAAGCTTTGAAAGCCATGTGGGCAACCAAGCAAGTAACCTTAGGAACACATTTCATAATTGTTTTGGGTTTAAGAGTATAGTTGGTCTTCTTATATTTGTAGTTCTTGTAAGAATGACCCACTGAGTTAGATTTTAAGAGCACCTTCAGCAAATTAACTATTTTTTTAGCTAAAGGGTTTCGGTTCTGATTTTTATAGTTGATATGATTACTTTTAGGTTTAAAAGATTGAAACATTTTGGTATTTTTAGAAAAAATTTGATTAAAAATTTTCTCTTTTGAGTTTGAGGACTCTCCTTTTACAAACTTAGGAAGAGTATTTTTTTATTTAGGAGGAGCCCTTTTATTGTAGCCCAAATCGGATCAGTCGCCACATTTTCTTGATGCAGACAAAAGTTTTTCTAATTTTGGATCACCTTAGGCATACCTCCATGTATCCTTTAAACTCAAAAGTGAAGAGATTTCAAGTTTTAAGTTTTTCATTTTTAGATTTCATATTTTCAATCTGGGAGGTTTTCAATTCTAAATCGCATTTGCATTTTTTAAAACAATCTGAAGTATGGGATTTTTCTAAAATAAGAGAATCAATATTTTCTTTAAGTTTTGAAAACCTTTCTTTTTGAAGCTTTAGTTTTACCGCAATCTTACAACTTTCCTTGTATAGGGCATTGTAAGCATCTTGAAGATCTTCTTCATTTTCATGATCACTATTCAGATTTTCTTCACTAGTAGAATCATCATGATCTGAAAAAGTGAACTTGGCTAGACTCATAAGAGCTTTAACTTCGTTACCCGACTCGGTTTCAGAATCTTCTGATTTAGAAGAGGCTTCAGTGCCAGAAGATTCATCCCAAGTAGCCAACATTCTTTTCTTTTTAGGTTTGTCCTTTTTAGGACACTTATTTGCTAAATGCCCATATTCTTGGCAGTTGTAACATTGATTATCTTTTAAAGATTTGCAAGTTTTAGATTTAGATTTAGATCTTTTCTTATCATTTGATTTTTGAAAGTCAACCTTCTTTTTACTTATGAAAATCTTGTAAAACTTTTTCACTAAAAGGGCCATATCATCTTCAAAATTGTCAAAATCAGAATTTTCTTGAGAAATACATATAAAAGATTTAAGGGCAATAGATTTACCTTTAGGAGCTTTAAAATTTAACTCATAAGTTTGTAACGACCTAACCAATTCTTCTACCCTCATATTGTCCGTATCACGAAGTTCCTGAATCGCGGTAACCTTTGAGTTGAACTGTTTAGGTAAAGAGCGTAAAATCTTTGCACACACTTTACTTTCTGGGATTTTATCGCCAAGACCCCACATAGAGTTCACAATGTCATTTAATCTTGTATAAAAGTCCATGAACATTTCATTTTCCTCCATATGTATTTCCTCAAATTTGGTTATGAGAGGTTAGACTTTAGATTTCTTGACAATTGATGTTCCCTCGTGTGTCATCTCTAAAATATCTCAAGCTTGCTTTGCAATATCACAGGATATAATTCTTTTGAATTCATCCGGTGATAGTGCCCAAGTGATTGCATTTAGTGCTTTTGCATTGGCACTACTCTCACTTTTCTGAAGTGTGGTACAAGAAAAATAAGGCGAGACTTTCATTGATTTGGATCCATCGATACCAGTTACTTCAATGGTAGGAAGGGTCCATTCAGTCACTGTGGCTTACCACATGCTTTCATCCATGGATTTAAGGAAAATCCTCATCCCGGCTTTCTAATAGGCATAATTGGAGTCATCAAATAGTGGAGGCCTAGTGACTGAAAGGCTATCAAATTTTGACATCTTATAAATAGCTTAGATCGATTAGCTCAGGAAATAAATCCAAAAATATAACAGTTAAAATGAGCTATTAGGCTTTGATACCACTTGAAAAAGCCTAGCTATATGTCCTAGAGGGGGGTGAATAGGACTATGCCAAATTAAAACTTTAACAGCGGAATATAAATGAATAAAGTAAAGATAGTACTTTAAACAAATCATAATACGGAAATGTAAAGTAACCTCAAATAGAGAGATTGATACTAATGTTATTCTAAGGACAACCTTGCACCATAAAAACCAAGGGTTGATGGCAGGACAACCTTACTAGAACAATTTGAAAATCAAAAACTCAAACTGAAAGGAAATAATAAGAAATAACTTCTAAACTATTACAACATTCCCATAATGCTTGAAATGTAAATATTATAACATTCACATCCACACATACATCCCACAAATTTGAATGATAAAAGAAATAGAAATTAAATAAACATTCAAATCACAAGACACAAAGAATTATAGTGGTTTGCCTGTGTGTTCACCAACTGTTAAACAACAGCCACACAGCTTGCTACTCCACTCCTAATATCCTCACACATGGGATATTAGCGTTCACTATGAAAATAGGTTTCTCAGGTTCACCCAAAACCTTCACAATTGTGTCTTTCAAATGGGCTTACACAATTCAAAAAACCCCACTTCTGAGTTTTCTGGCTCTCCTCAGATAACCAACAAATTGAGATTTTTCTGGCTTAATCTCAAATAAAACCAAAAGAAGGAAATTTACAATAAAGTAAAATACCTGGATTTCTCCTTTTATAGCAGACTGGAAGAACCAATCGGAGTAGAAGTTCGAATATAGAAGTTCAATTGTCCAATACTCACTTTGAAATGGTTCTAAGTTCTAATTGATTTTAAATTAAATCAAGTTGGGCTAGCTCTATTTGATTTTGATTCCAAGAAGTGGAATATCCCAATTCCTCTTTCAAATTAGATTGGAATACAGAAACAAAATCAAATAAGAAAAGCTAACAAAAGAGAATTTTAAATATGCACAATGTAGCTTAAAAAAGAACACAAACTTATCTCAGAGTGAAGCCTTGATTTTACTTGAATTAGATATGAAACTCTAAAATTCATGTTCTATTTATAGTTGCAGAAATCGCATCTATGACTGGTCTTAAGGACACTACGACTGGTCGTAGAATAAACAGATTTTTGAAATTTTAAGCGCTATCAAATAAAACCGTTCCACGAGTGGTCATAGGTTGTTCATGACTGGTCATGAACCCTTCATGACTGGTCATGTGACACCAGGTTTAGTCGCTGTAGATTGAGTCATAAGTGCACGACTGGTCCTAGATCGAGTCATCACTGTTCCTACGACCGGTTGAGCAGACTCCAGGACTGGTTGTATCTTAACCAAAAAATTTCAAAAAATTGCAACAAACCTAGGACAGGTCCTGGAATTTCTTAGACTAGTCGAGCCAGTTGTAGGACTAGTCGAACAAGGTCTAGGACTAGTCTTAGAACAGACCAAATACATATAAAAAGATTTAACTTGTATTATGTATACAAAATGACCTACCCTAAGGTCAATCTAAGGTCATTCATACCTTAAATGTGAAGTATGGACATTGACACTTCATTTCTTCAAATGATCATTGACAATTGAAGATTGTGAAGCTTGAGATCTCTATACTTGATGTAGCATTGAACTTGAGATCTTCTAGAGCTTGAATTATACTTCATCTTAAGTTGTACACTAACTTGAGTCTTTAAACAAGATCACTTCTTTCGTTTAGCTTGTACTTGTATTTCTTAAAATGGTTTGAAGTAGTTCTTCATTCTTGACTTGAAGCAAAGTGTTTAGAGAGATGATGCAATGTCTTGAACCCATATGCAATGTCTTGAACATATATACCAATTAGCTACACAAGACATAAATTGAGGTTTTGGCACCACAAAATTTGACAACCAAAAGAGCATAAAACCATAGCACTTACAGTATCTAAGTCATGCTGAAATATAGCCACCAAAAATGCCATATGCCATGGATGTAATGCAATATGCGGTTCAAATGAAATGACCAACCTGGAGGATGAAGATAGGATGATAGTACGTAGTATCACAAGCTATCGGGTCCATCATAAGGGACTTCTATCTAAACCAGTCCCATACCTAAATTTGGATAGCTAGAATCAATGTGATAAACTCCTGATCTTAGGTTGGTAACGCGCCCCAACCGAAATCCTGGCTATTGCAAGGTACACATAGCAATTGGTTACGCACCACCAGCCCAAGTGAATAGTGAATGAGTAAAATGTTGAGTATACAACTCCTGCTCAATAAGTCCACATATCAGTACCGTACATATGTGGGATCATTACCAGGGTCTATTACACTCTACGCCAGCTTGCCGCCCCTATCCGAGTGCACAACTGGGTAAGTAAGTGGAAGAGACCTCACTATCCGCTGCCAATATTGGGCCCGACCGTCGATAGCAGACCCATTTCTCAAGCTGGTCAAACTCAACCTAGATATTGGCCCCTCACTCAGGCAGGTAATGTCACACCCCCTCCCAACCGACCATGACTATCATGCCTCAAACTCAGAAACTGGGCTCACAAAATTCCCGATCGCCAAATCTGGTGTCGACAGCCTCCCTAGTACCCCATTCTCAGCTCCCAACGTTCATACGCCAGATTCTGATCTTGGGATCCTACAAGGAGGATTTTTCAATGTACATTTAACTCGTAAGAAGCATAACCACAAGTATACCTAAATCACAAAGGCAACATCATCGTCACATATCCGCTAATATAAACATTCGAATACAGTGCTGAAAGGGAAATACATATGACAAAATCAAAGCTCCAGAAGATCGCCGCACACTTCAAACCCAATGCTACTACAACCTAACATCACCTGTACGCATTTATTGTGCATAAGCTTATAGAAAGCTTAGAGGGTGGTATAAGTGTGTATACAAGATAAGTATCAAGTACTCAATACAATGCCTTAATCATATAATATTGGAATTACTGGGAAGATCATGAATCATACAATATCAGAGTAAACGAAACTACTGCAAGTCTATAAATCATACAATATCAGAGTAAGCAGAAATTACTGACAAGTTCATGAATCATACGAAATTAGAGTAAGCGGAAATACTGCAAGTCTATAAATCATACAATATCAGAGTAAACAGAAATTATTGACAAGTTCATGAATCATATGTATCAGAGTATACAATACAGATCAACTATGCAAATAAGGAGTTATAGAGAGACAAATATCAGATGCCGAGGGTATAATGCAATATGTAATCCTGCTAAGTCTGTCTAGGCCATATAAGTACAGAAAACATAACAACTCAAAATGCCATATGCATAAGGATGCAATATGTGATGCGAATGAAATGACCAAGCTGGAGTATGAGGTCGAGATGATAGTACGTAGTATCGCAGGATACGGGGTCCATCACAAGGGACTTCTATCCAAACCAATCCCATACTTAAATTTGGATAGTTAGACTCAATGTGGTAAACTCCTGATCTCAGGTTAGTCGCGCGCCCATACACATAACAAATAGTTACGCACCACCAGCCCGAGTGGATGTGAATGAATGAATGAATGAATATGTAATTCCTGTTTAATAAGTCCACATATTAGTACGGTTCCTCTCTAGGGAATCACCGGGGTCTATTACACTCTAAACCAGATTGCTGCCCCATCGCATGCAATAAGGTGAGTGGAAGAGACCTCACTATTCGCCTACCAATATCGGGCCTGACTCATCAATAGCGGACCCATTCCTCGAGCTGGTCAAACTCAGCCTAGCATTGTCCCCTCCTCTCAGGTAGGTAAGGCCGTACCCCCTTCCAACCGACCACGATACAGTGGGAGACATGGCCTAACGGTATACGGCCCTCATGTTCTTATACATCCACTCCGTCTAAACGTTGAACCAACCTCTGGAACCAAGAGGGTTTAGGGACTTTCACCTAGGGATATCTATAGCACCCCATGTAGAACAGATTTTTGAAGTCCCATCTGGCCATCCATGAAATACCTATGGAGGCTACGACACTGATGTCGCTAGGGCGTATGGTGGTCATGTCACAAAAATGCGAGATGCTTGAGTCACACAGTCCAATTATGCATCAATGCTACGCATACCGTACACTCATGTGGGGCAACTCCACCTATCAGGGAGTCCCATGAACAAACGACCCTATGGCATTTGCAATGGTCAATCACATCTCATAACAAACATGCAGATGATGCATATGGGCATGTATTATGATGTTATGCTGTCACATACTCATAATCGGTATCAATAACCGGCTTCGATAATCATCATCGACAATCGGCCTTGACAATGTGGACATTTAACCAACATTAACCCCAAGGAATGACCCACATAGAGCCAAACATATAAAGGGCCCACAACCTCACACAAAGGCCTAATATACAATACAATGGGCCTTACTCAAGGGCTACATATATACAACAGGTGGGCCCTGCTCATGGGCCTCAAATACATGACATGTGAGCCCTACACATGGGTCTCGAATACATCACATGGGTCATGCATCATGGGCTAATACATGTCACAATGGGCCTTGCCTATAGGCCACGAATACATCACAATGGGCCTTGCCCATGGGCCATGAATACATCACAATAGGCCTTGCCCATGGGCCTCAAATACATCGTAATGGTCTTGCCCATGGGCCTCAAATACATCACAATGGGCCTTGCCCATGAGCCTCAAATACATCACAATGGGCCCCGACTATGGGGTCGCATATACGTTATATAGGTCTCAACAATTGGCCTTAGTAATCAAAATCGGCCTCAACAATCGAAATTGCCTCGACACTCGGCCTCGATAATCGGAATCGGCCTATACAATTGACCTCGACAATTGGAATCGGCCTCGATACTCAGCCTCGACAATCGGAATCGGCCTCAATAATCGGTACCGATAATCAATATCGATAATCAACACCGAAGATCAGCATCGATACTCAGCACCGATAACCAGCATATATAAACAAGGCGGGGTCCATAGATGGACAACCAATCAACCATAATGTAAAGATCGGCTCTCGGCCGTAGTTATATCAAATTCGATATTATATCAAATCTAATAGCACGGAGCTATTCGTCTATGGAGAATGGGGCCCAGAGAATGGGCCTAACAAGGCCTAAGAGAAGGTCACAATGAGGACATCTAACTGTCATTACCCATCGATGTGGACATCTAACCAACATTGCTCCTAAGGAGTGACCTGCATAGGGCCAAACATATAGTGGGCCCATCGCCTCACATACAATCACAATGGGCCTCATTTACGTCACATCGGCCTCGTCATATGGAACAACATACATCACATCGGGCCTCGAATATACAACACGTGGGCCTTGCACCTGGGCCTCAAATATATTATGTGAGCCTCATCGCACGGGCTTCAATACTAGGCCTCATATATCGAGTGGGCCTCATTACATGGGCTTGACAATACAAACGGGCGGGCCCCACCCATGGGCCAAAATACATCATGATGGGTCGCACCAATGGGCTTCATGTATATCAAATCAAGCCTCACCAATGGGCCTCATCTATATCAAATCGGGTCGCGCCAATAGGCCTCATATATATCAAATCGGGCCACGCCAATGGGCCTCATGTATATCAAATCGGGCCGCACCAATGGGCCTCATATAAATGAAATCGGGCCGCGCCAATGGGCCTCATGTATATATCAAGGTGGACCTCATATATCCCCAAAAAGAATCATATGGAAGGATCATTTGGACCATACCACAAATAGCAATGGAGATAATAATTGTCATAGTTAAATAATTCACAGGGCCCACTCTGAAGTTTATTTTCCAACCAATCTAATCATAAGGTCATAAAGACCTGGATTAAGAGGGGAAAACAAATATCGTATAGGTCCAAACCCTGTAGCCCAAGGGTTTTAATGGTGGACATTCAAACCCACTATTTCTTATAATGTGGTCCACCTGATCAACGGCTGGATGGTGTGGCCTACCATGATGTGTTTTGAGATCCAACCTATTCATAAATTAACATAGTGATAGAGGAAGTGGAAACAAATATCAGCTTAATAGGAAACTACTAAGTCCCTTAGAAATTTTGAACGGTGGACGTCACTATCCACTACTTTAAATGGTGGGGGCCACTTAAATTTTAGATCTGACTTATTCTTAGTCTCAAGCCTGTAAGACAAGCTTGCTAAATGGTTGGACGGTTTGGATGCAACACATGCATCATGGTGGGTCCCATAGGGATGGATGACATAGATATAGCACATACTTCGTGCATGGGGCCCACATGGCAGGGGAGGCCTGGGGACATCAATACAGCAGCTATTACGTTGCTGTATGCATGCACCAGCCAATCCACTTACAAGTGGGTCCCACGTGGGGGCCCACCATAATGTTTATCTGCCATCCAATCTGTTGGTAAGGTCACGTAGACCCAGATGAAGAGGGAAAACAAATTTCATAATGATCCGAAACTTCTGTGTCACCCAAAAGGGTTTCAACGACAGACGTTCAATCAGCACGGTTTCCCGTGGTGTAGGCCACCCGAGCTCTACATATGGCTGATTTTTTTTTATTATTATTATTTATTTATTTTAGGGGGGGTGGGCACTGTCCCAAAGGGGACCCAACAAATGCACAGTGTTGATGATCAACACACATCATGGTGGGGCCCACTGTTGGGACCCGTGGTCCCTGCCCGTCTGCCCATAGCATAGTAGGACGCTGCTGCACATCCTCTGGATGGTCAGCAACGACACCTACTACACGTCCTCTGGACATTCAGTAGCAGCACCTGCTGCTTGATATTTTTTTTTTGAAAAAATAGAAATTCCGTGGTTTTTCATAGGTGGGGCCTGCATCAGGTGAATCCACTCCAGCCATTGCATTTCATGGCTTAAGACCGACCAAACAAGCCCAATATTCAGTATGTTTTGGCTCAAGGTGGGTCCTAGTGGTAAAAATCATTATTTTCTATGCTATGGCCCACCAAAAAATTGGATTGGGTTCATTTTTCAACTCAACGTCTAAACTGAGCTGGGGAATGGAATGGACTATGTGGATTGGACCCATACATTAAGGTAGGGCCTGCATGAGTGGCCCACCCAAGTTTTCTTAAATCAAACTGATATTTTTTTTTTTTGGTTTTCACGTGCAAACACTGGTAGGACGTCCCACTGTCTGTTCACACTCCACTCAATCCACATCCAGCGTCCCTGGACGCTAGACGGTTTGTATATAACACATATATCAGGTGGGCCCCACCTACAGGCGTAATGCCTAGGCGGGCCACCAAAAGGTTGGATGGTGAGGATAAGACATACATTAAGGTGGGGTCCATCTGGGTGAGCCACATGGCCACATCATCATACACAACAAAAGGAAAGAGAGAAGAAGAGAGAGAAAGAAAGAGAGAGAGAGACCGAGTGATGGAGGGGCCCCGGCACTATGGGTCCTCCCTTGCATACATCACTACTTATATCAAGTGGGTCCCATTATATGTCGACCCACCAATCAAAATCAACGGTGGAGATCCTTTCTCCACCAAAATGTAAGGTCTAGATGACCCTATTTATACAAGGAAAATAAATATCATGATGGGGTCCATGGAGAATGACCCCATCATGGAATGATCATGAGGATTAAGGTGGGCCATCGGCCACATTTAGGGTCCAAAGTGAGATCCATACCATCAATCGGTAGGCCTCACTTGGCCCATCATTAAAACATAAAAAACTAGCCTATAAAGCACCCACCTTTGATCTTCTTGGACCTCTTCTTCCATCAACGCATCTTAGAGCTCCAAGGGATGCATTATAACGGTGGAGATGATCATTGGATAGTGGAGATGAGAGATAAGAAGGTGGGCCACACTAGATTCTCTCCTCTCCCTTAGGACGCCATGGATGATTGTTCTCTCTTGCTTGGGAGAATGGGAGCGAGAGAGAGAGGTTGTAAGAGGGGGATGGGTGTGATAGGTGAAAAGGTGAGTGATGGGTGATGTGTAATTTGACATATGAGGGATGGGTTGCTTTGACTTTAGGGTTGCTTGGGGATGGAGTTTTGTACTTGACATGAGAGGTGATTGATGGGATTGATTGATAGGATTGATTTGATATGCTGTAGAGATTCTCTTGAGATTGCAAATGCGCAGCGTTTTCTCAAACTGGCCCACATCTCCTGGCCCTGGTATCGCCTCGGCGCGTAATATGCGGCGTCGAAAGCACGGTAATGGCGCGGTCGATAGGGTATAAGTCTCAGGTCGAGCCGACTCTGGAATACAGGATACGACTCAGGGTTATGCACAAATACCGGTTACAGATTACGGGTCACTGAAATTTGACCGGGAGGACCGTGGAAGCCTACGGAATGGTACGGGTTATGATATGGGCTTCACAACGACACAGTGGAAAACATGACCTACTAGTATACGACCCTCATGCGCTCATATATATCCACTCGGTGTAGACGTTGGGGCATCTCCTAGCCACAGAGGTTTAGGAATTTTCACTCAGGGACATCTATGGTGCCCGTATGCTAGAACCAAACATTTTCGGTATCCTATTTGGCCATCCACGATGAATCTGTGGAGGCCACAACCCCGATATCGCTAGGGCGTACAGTAGTCATATCACAAAATGCAAGATGCATGAGTCACACAGTCCAATCATGCATCAATCCTACGCATACCATGCACTCATGTGAGACGACTCCCCCTATCAGGGAGTCCCATAAACAACCTACCTTATGGCACATGCAATGGTCAATCACATCTCATAATAAACATGTGGATAATGCGTATGGGCATGTATCATGATAATATGCTATCACATACTCATAATCGGTATCCATAACCGGTATCAATACTTAGCATCGATAATTGGCCTATATGCAAGGTGGGGTCCATAGATGAATAGCCAATCTAAACCAAAATATAAAGATCGGCCCTCGGCCGTGGATATGCCAAATCCGGTAGCACGGAGCCATCCGTCTATGGTGATGATGGACCATGCAACATCAATGGGACCCAATGATTTGGGTTGACCTAGAATAATGAGAATGGGCCTAACAAAGGCCTAAGGGAAGGTCACAATGTGGACATTTAACCAACATTGCTCCCAAAGAGTGGCCCACATAGAGCTAACGTATAGTGGGCCCATGGCCTCACACAAGGGCCTCATACACAATATAATGGGCCACATACAATCTCAATGGGCCCTACACAGGGGTCTCATACATCAAGTAGGCCACATCACATGGGCCTCTCATTCATCACATCGGGTCTCATCCAAAGCCACAAACACATCACAATGGGCCTCATATGCGGGCTGCATTTTATCAAGTGGGCCGCATCACATGGGCCTCGTATACAACACATCTGGCCTCACTCATGGGCCTCATCATATGGGCCATAGATACGTCATAATGGGTCTCATATACATCAAGTGGGCCACATCACATGGGCCGCACCAATGAGCCTCATATACATCAAGTGGGCCATATCAATGGGCCACGCTAATGGGCCTCATATACATCAAGTGGGCCACATCAATGGGTCACGCCAATGGGCCTCATATACATCAAGTGGGCCGCATCAATGGGTCACGCCAACAGGCCTCATATATATCAAGTGGGCCGCATCAATGGGTCGGCATAAATGTACAATACATGCATCACGGCAGACCGCACAAATGGATGGACGATTTGTATAAAACACATACACCACGATCGGCCCACACATACATGCATCGAGGTGGGTCCCGCCAGTCCAGAACAGACGGACGGCAGGGATGTAAAATACATAAATCAAGGTGGGTCTCATCCCACACGTACAACACGTGTGGGGTGGGCCCTACACGAACTAAAATGAATGGATGGTGTGTATAAGACACAAACATCACAGTGGGGTCCACACCACCATCCTGACAGGTGGACGGAATGGATATACAATACATACACCAAGGTGAGTCCCACCCCCGCACATGTGACATGTGTGGGTAGGTCCCATGTCCAAGACAGATGGACAGCGTGGCTTAAAGCACATACATCACGGTGCCATCCCACCGTCCCAATCAAATGGATGGTGGGGATAGTGAATACATTCATCAAGGTGGGCCCATCCCACATGTGTAGCACATGTGGGTGGGTCCCACCCACCAGGAAAATGGGTGGATGACATAGATGAAACACATATATTACGGTGGGTCCACCGTTCTCAATGGATGGACGTTAGGATGTAAGGTACGTATATTAAGGTGGGTCTAATCCCACATGTGCAACACGTGTGGGGTGGGCCCCACACAACTACCCAATGGATGGTATGGAGATAACACATACCTCGTGATGTACCCACAGAACTTGCTGCGTCAATACAACACCTTTAGCTGCTGGTTGTCCATCAGATGGACGGCCCAGATGGATCACATGCGTGGGGGTGTTGGCCCACCATCAGCAGCAAGGACAGTGCTACTTGCTGCCATCTGCAGCCCACAAAAGCTCAATACGTCCAGATGGATGGTGTAGGATACAATACATCAAGGTGGGTCCACGTCGGTGTGGCCCACCCAGGTTTTGAATTAAGCCGAGATTTGTGGTTTCCTTCATCTAGGCTTGTCCAAATGAATGGGCAGCATGGTGGGTCCTGTAATCGGATGGTTTGGATCATCATACCATATCATAGGTGGGCCACACACACATCATCACAAAGAGAGGGAAGGAGAGAGAGAGAGAGAGAGAGAGAGAGAGAGAGAGAGAGAGTGGAGATGGGAGGAGCTCCACCACTGTGAACTCCTCCATGCACATGCATACATCAAGATGGGTCCCACCACAAGTGGGCCCTCAAATGAAATCAACAGTGGATCACCCACCAATATCACTCATTCTTTAGCTCCTTGGACTCCTAAACTCCATGGCTTTCCTTTTGATGGAAGTCAATGAGATTTGAAGGGTAAGGATGAGAGATCTAGGGGTAGGGAGTGGGCCACACTTGGCTCCTCTCATGGATGTTTCCTTTCCTTGAGAATTGCTTGAATGGAATGAGAAAATGAGAGAGAGAGAGAGAGGTGATGTAAGAGTGAGTGATGGGTGATGGGTGAGTGTAAGAAAAGGATGGGTGGAGAGAGAGGAGAGAGAGAGAGAGAGAGAGAGAGAGAGAGAGAGTTGACTTTGGGAATGGGAGAGGGATGGGTTGCTTGTACTTGACTTGTACTTGTGATAGAATGTGTACTTGATTGATATGATGGGTTGATTTGACATTTGATAGAGATTCTCTAATGCGGCATTTTCCTCGAAATAAATGCGGGCCCACATTCCTGGCCTAGGTATTGTATAGGTGCACGAGATGCGGTGTTGGAACCATGGCGACAATGCGGTCGCTAGGTTACAAGTCTCGGGTCGTGCCAACTCAGATCGACAGGATGAGACTCAAGGTCGCGCACAAATGTCAATTGCAGATCGCGGGTCACCGGAATTTAACTAGGAGGACCGCGGGAGTCTAAGGAACGGTAAGGTCTGGATACAAGTCTTACACCTTACATAACAACTGATTCTCCCGGTAGAAAGTTTTTATTTTTTCCAAAAGATAATGAATCTATGGATCATCGTCTACAAGATTTTGGTCCATTCCTTCATTATTTGCCATCGGCCTAAGGGGAGTCCTCGCTCTGATACCAATTGATGCAGGGATGGACATGATGAAGTCGATCATCGTCTTCCTTGAGGGATAATTACTCCAAATCCATGGAGCTTCTCTGGACTCCTCACAGAGATTCCTCGAATCTATGAGGAAAAATAGAAAATAGAAATAAATTCTAATAAATTTGAAAAAAAATTGATTAATGTTAAAAATGAATTTACAATCCTTTAAATGGTGATATCAAATCTAGGAAGAAGTTTCAAAATCAAACTCCTCTCAAAACTCCCTAAAAAATGACTTACTATAAATAGTAAACTTACTATTTATAGACGGTTATGATTTCTACTAGACTTCATGGTTTTCGGCTAAAAATGGTAAGTGTCCAATTTATCCTAACCACCTACATTCTCCTAATTTTTCTAAGCCCTATTCAAGTTGGGCACGACTCCTAAAGTTCAAAGGATTAAGAATTATGATCGAACTAAAACTTACTATAAATAGTAAAAATGAAATTAAAAAAGATTTTCAACCGTCAATCTGATGGAATCTCACAAATCCAGCATGGGCAACCTGAAGTAGCAAGTTGGTTGGCTAAAGTAGCTTCTCCTACCCCACAATCATATATGATATGTCGAATAACTCATTCAACTTTGCGAGATACGCTTGTTTTAAGGTTCTAATAGTCTTGATCACTTCTGCTTCCGATCGGGCCTTCTCTAGTCCATCTTGGCCATGAAAGTGTCCATGACCCACTCTACATCAATTAGAAAATTAACAGATTTTGGCATCATTAACTTAAGGTAATTTTAGTTCTTTAAATTATATTTTTCATTCTAAAAAGTTTGACAAATATCAAATGGGCATCCTTAGGCTAAAGAACATTGAAACTAGACTTTGAAAAATCTTAAATTCTACTTCACTCTAAAAATCCTAGTTGATTTTTTTTTTCTAAAAAGTTGAGAGCTCAACACCTGCAATTTTTTAAATTCTAACAAATAGTGCAACCAAACACACCCTAAAATCATATGTGATATGATAAGGCTAGTGTTGGTTTTCATTCAAGTATAGTTTCATGGAGAAGGGAGAAGGCAGCAACGTACCGAAGAGTGCTTGATCCAGGCTCTTGTTTTCTAGATACTCATAAACAAGGAGCCGATTAGCTCCCTTGATGCAGCATCCGTACAGATATAGCGGCAATCTCCGCTAGAAACTGACTCTTTGCTTGGCGAGATGTTACCGAGAGTTGCTTTACAGCCACTTTACTCCCGTCTAGTAATGTAACCTATAGTGCAAATCAGATCAATTAGTTTTCTTAAAAGCATTTTCAATTTGGGAATTATAGTAGTATAAAAAATGTACGAAAATTTGCAAAAAAGAAAAAAAAAAGTAAAAAAAGAAAGAAAAAAGAAAGAAAGAAGAAAATGGGTCTCAACCTAAGAAATGAATGGTTTGGATGTAATGTAGACCATTGATTTCATGTGCAACATTAAAGATGGTTGATGACTCAAATATCTCTCAAATTAGAAGATCCCAACCATTTGATCATTCTCTTCGTCCCATTGAACGTGAACAATAGTTGTATTTTTTTCCATACCATCTTTTCGTAGGTTACCAATCAAAGGCTTAGGATTGTTCCATAAGGGAGTGGGCATCCCTCATCCACAGCTAGGCCCCACATGCACGCAATCGCGGTACTAAGGCCAGGGATCATTCAAATCTTCTGATCATTTTAGTTTACATACAATAAAAGCAAACTGATCTTAAAAACGTGCCCAAATCCTCCCTTGCCTAGCTTATTTGCTGGACCGAAGTCTTTTGGTGGGGGCCTTCAGTTCCCCGTAACTGAAAGTGTTTGGTCTGGGACCCATTCTTAGAAACTCTGCAGATACACATAAAATGGCAGGTTGCATTTATACGTTCACTTCATACTCTACATGGGCTTAGAAACATTTGTACCATTTGGCGGTTCAAGTTCTATTTATTTTAATTGTTCATAGGATTTGAATGTCTTTTTTAGCGAAAAAAAAATTAAGGAAATAAAAATAAATCCAGTTGAAAAATTAATGTTGAACCCAATGAATGGGATTCACACATTTAGCGTGTGTTTGGATGCACTATCAAATTGAATTGCAATCTATCATCTAATAAAGTGGATAGCATCATATTTTAGTTTCCTTAACATTCATGTTGAGGATCTAGGCTTTAAATTCTCATTTCCTCTTGATAAGATGGAACTCTTGCAATTCAGTTGACTTGTGCATCCAAACACAGAATTAGGCAACATTTGGATTTCCCTACTTACCAAAGACGATTTGATAGGCTAGAACCAAATCTTGTGGTTTGGAAAAACACCCAACTATGATTCAGTGGTACATCCAAACACACCTTTTAATGTACTCTTGAACTGTACTATCTTACTTGAACATTTCTGAAATTTTATTTTTGTTATCTTTTAGTTATTTACAAAAATCGGAATTACCTTCATCTTCATCAACACTCAACCTTTTACTCCTTTTCCAAATCAAAAATACAGAAACAGATACGTTGCTAAGAACAACAGAAGCCAAAATTTCAATACCTAAAAGCAATATTGTTCTTCTTTCGTCGAGTCCAGACAGTCGGCTCGAAATCTGGACAAGAGCTCAATATGATTAATTAGTCAATGTTGAACTTTTACATGTGCTATAATGTACTTTTAGAGGAATGCTACAAATGGACTTGCAAGGGCTTATTAGGACTGTTGATTTGGTAAGTAATCACAGTGATAGTCCATTGATTGGATTATTGTATCCATCCAATTAGCTCCACAACTTGTTGATCGTTCTGACTCGTATACCGAGAGGGATGATCGACGACATGTTAGTCAAGGTCGACAAATTCTATTATCTAGTAGATTTTATTGTCTTAGACACACAACCTATCATGGACACGAGTACTCAGATTCCCGTCATCCTTGGCCATCTATTCCTAGCCACATCAAACACCTTTATTAATTGTAAGAATGGAGTGATGAAATTATCCTTTAGGAACATGACATTGGAGCTCAATATTTTCAACATTTGTAAACAATTGGAGGATGTTGATGATGCCCACAAAATCAACATGATAGATTCATTCGTGGAAGATAGAGCCCTTTTGACTCTATGCTCTGACACTCTAGAGACGTGCTTGGCCCATGTAACGATCTGGGTTTTCGAAATCCAAGTATATGACTCGTTTTCCAAAAACCCGAGTGTTAACCTTTAATGATAGCCAAATTCCACATGCATTTTTTTTTCTTTCCTTTTTCAGAGTGAGCATTTAGGGGGAATATGAATAAATCAAGTATAAAGAAAATTGTATATACATTCAAACTATAGGTGTGTAGACACCCCACCCAGGCTAATATCTTGAGAAGGCTAAGACAGTCCGAGAACCATGACCCTAACCCACACCCCGAAATCCTAAATCCGCACCTCAAAACCGTAACCCACACCCTGAAATCTTAAATCCACACCCCAAAACACTAATTTGCCCCCGAAACCCTAATCTGCCCCCGAAACCCTAATCTATACCCAAAACCCTAACCCGCATCCCGAAACCCTCATCCGCACCCAAAACCCAAATCCGTACCCGAAACCCTAACCCGCACCTCGAAACCCTAACCCGCATGCCGAAACCCTAATCTGCACCCCAAAACCTTAATCCAAACCTCTAAACCCCACCTTAACCTTAGCCTAGACCCTAAACCCAACCAAACCTGAATTCTAGTCTGAACCTAAAAGCCGTTAGAATCAGAACCAGCATGGGAACATACCTATTCGAAGCCGAAAGCCCGGAAGTAGATTATTGGACGAGCTAGTGCACCAAATAAGGCCCAACAGACAAAGCCCAACCCGAGCTCGGCCTGGGCAGTAGTTTGACTATCGCCAGCGGTAGTCAAAGTGCCGCCGGCGGCACTCAGACTAGCTCTGCTTGTGGGGCGCATGTGTCCTCCGAGCAACAGCTGTCCGTGCGTGCGAAAGTCAATTTTCTTTAGAAATTACCCCTCCAGCCAGCACTATTTACATTTTTACCAACACCAAGAGCCAATGGGAGTGCGCCACGTGGCGTTTCTCTTTCCTCAACCACTTACAAGCTACCTTGTTAGCTTTTACCCTCCATAACCCTAAAAATTACCACAATGCCATTGAAAAAGGCTATAAATAGTCCTCTCCTCTTCTCATTTTCACACAACACTCACCAACTAAGAGGGAGAGGGAGAGAAAGAGAGAGAGAAAGAGAGATGAAGAGAGTGATGGAGGGAAGGAGCTCCCAAGCCTTTAAGTTCTGATATTCTAGCTACCCCCTAGCCCTCCTCTCAACCTTTCCAACCTATAACCCCAGCCCAAATTGGTCATGGTTTGGCCCATGTTTAGCCTATTCAAGTTCAAGCCAAAGGATCCATTCATCTCATACACAAGTAATCATTATGACATTTATTCCCTTCTCAACCCCCTTACTTTAGATTTCTAGTGAACGTATGCTCTGTGACGTGCCACACATCGGATCCTGTCACACCAGAAATTCCTAGTAATCTAGTCCATTTTTCTTACCTCTTTGCATAAGTATCATCACATCCACCTTATAGACACACTGTTGGACGTATGCTCTGTGGCTTGCCGATATTTTGGATCTTTGCCGTATTAGAAATTCGCATGTGTGCCTAGTCATATCACGACCATATCATCCATCTCTTGAGATTATTTTACTGCACAAATTAGAGACCATACATTCGTACGAGTAGAGAGGGTGACTAACACCTTCTCTCTTTGTAACCGAGGTCCCTTACCCGGAATCCCGGATCGCAGATCAGGAGACAATCTAAGGTAGGAGAGTCTTCGGATTTCTTTAACCTTATATATTCCACGGGTACTAGCCGACTGTGGGATTCTTAGATTAATTGGCTAGTGGCGACTCCAACATCCACAAATCAGCCTAATCACCCCCACAATATCAAACCCAAAAAAAAAAGCGTCAATTAGCGTGGGCGCTGATTCCCAGCGTTCACAAAATGGCGACTTCACTAGGGAGATCCTAGAAGCACATTAGCTGAGACCTAACTCGAAATCATGTGGAATTCCAATCTCAAGGGACATTCATCACTGCATTAATAAAAAAAATCAGTCTTTGGCTGACACGTGCTTAGGCATCAATTAGAACCATGACCACTCGATCTCAGGCAGTCATGACTTCTTAGGCTACCCATGAAGAAGAGCCGGCAGCTCAGCCAGCTCCTGAAACATCAGCACCAGTACCGACATCAGTGCTAACACCTCCGACAGTTATAACAAACCCACCAGACAATGTAACCATAAGTGAGATGGCCCAAAGTTTCTGAGCATTGCAAGAGATATTGCTTCGCCTAGTGCCAAGTGCAGCACCAAACACACAGGCGACATAGCCTAGTGTGCAAAATAGCTCAATCCCTTAAACTCCTTTCACTTTCTCCCTCATCCCTCCAGCAAATCTCGTCCTCCCTCTCCTAGAAGAGTCATCACAGGATCAATAGCAACCAACAAACGAGAGCAACCCTCCCACACATCACTACTCAGTACATCACAACAATCAACTCATAACACAGGTTCCCCCTAACGAGAATCACAGACAAAAACTTGGAGATGCCCATGAAGGGGGTCAGTTTCGAGTCCAACTCACTCCCCCTAATGGGAGCAACATTCTGGAATTAGCAAATACCCCAAGTGGGAGGCATTTCCGAACATCACACCCTCCTCCGAAAAGGAGAAGCATTCAATTCCAGCTACCTCCCGCAAACAGGAGTCCATCCTCTTTCTAGTAACCCCACATTCTTGGAAACCAAAGGGTTGAAGAAATCGATCCTTATGAGGAAGAAGCAGCACAAGCCCTACAACAAGGGGCAAGATATCTGCAACACAGCAAGTCAGAAATCGAGGAGTTGCGGGAACAGCTGCAGATGGTAAAAAGTTAGTTGCAAAGGTAGCAAGGAGTGGATCATCCATCCACCAAATTCAGGGACCTGTGTCCCTTTCCAGATGCTCGGGTGCCTCCGAACTTTGAGGTACCCAAATTTAAAAGATACGATGGTAGTGGGTGACCCATAGCACATCTTAAAGAATTTTGTGGGGAACTCAATGCAATAGTAGAGAACGATGGAGCTTTGATACGGCTCTTTCAAAAATCTCTTAAGGGCGATGCTTTGGATTGGTATACATCACTAGATAGCCATCAGATTAGGACCTGGGAAAGACTCTCCAAGGCATTCATCAACAGATTTTCATATAATCTGAACATGACTCCAAAGAGGGCAGATCTAACTGCCTTAAAACAAAAAAGCAACGAATCATTGTCAGCATACGTGGGATGATGGCTGGCCATGGCAGCCCAAATGAGAAACCCCATCGATAACGAAGAACAGATATCCATGATTGTTCATTCAGCAAGTCCAAGTATTTCAAGATATCGAATCTTGTACCTATATGTGAACTTCTCCCAGCTCATCCGAGCCGGAGAACAAGTGGAAACCGGGATTTGGAGCCGGAACCATTTCCCCATGGCCACATCAGGCCCCCTCAATCAAAAGAAACAAAGTCGAGGGGGAACCTATCGAATATGGGAATGGAAACAGCACTGCTCTCGCGCAGCACACTATAGAGGTCAACAATATCGTTGCCAACACTTAAGGCAACCAGTATGCTTTACAACCAGAGCTACATCAAGACAGGCAGTACCAGCCACAACCAAATATGCAGTATCAACCACAGCCAGCCCAACAGGGATATTAGGCACAACCACCTCAACAACAACAACAACAACCTAGGGGCAACGTACAAAACCCATATAAACTGGCAATTTTAAGCAGGAAGTTCACCCCTCTAGCACAAACATATAGTCAGGTCTTGACATTATTGATGTAAAGGCAACTCCTGACACCACTGAAACCTCGACTTTCGCCAAATCCCCTACCAACAAGTTACAATAAAAACCAATATTACGCATATCACTAGGCTCTTAGTCATTTAACTGACCGTTGTTTCACCTTGAAACATGCGGTCCAAGATTTGATCGAGAGTCAGAAGATTGCGATCACCCCGCAGGTTGGTAGTACCACTCAAGCTAGCATTCTCTAGAATCCCCTGCTATCGCATCCAGAAGGACCCAACACATCAGGCACCTCTATCGTCAACAACATTGAAAAGGAGCATCCCACATACTTTCCCTCATATCATTCCATATAAGCAATCATGCCCGATACAGCAAATCAGACATGGGGGTACCAACAGGTGCCTCTGCCTGGGCCACAAGTATTCCTTGAAGCAGCACCAATATCACCACCCCTCATCCTTGAAGCAGCACCAACAACACCACTCCTCATCCTCGAGGCAGCACCAACAACAAAGCCTCTCATCCTCTAGAGGGCATCAACAACACCCACTAGGTCGCATTCTCGGCCCATCGCTCTCCAAGGGGCACATCCAGCTCCATCCCTGGCATATCCAAATAGATCAGGTCTAGAACCCCTCATCCTTCCAATAGGTCTCCCTGATCTAGCCTCGCTAACCTTGTAAGGGGCACCCCCGGTCCAACCTCCAAGTTTCCTCTTACCTCACCAACTGGCACATGCCCAGAGGATCTCTCCATCACAAAGTACACATCAAGAGGAGGAAAATCCCACTATCAAATCTTGCTAGGATTCAGTTATACTTTAGGAGAAATCATCAAGTCCACCACAAACAGTTCCAGTAATGAATCCACAGCCTCGAGATCTGGTGATATACCTGGAAGGGAGGACGATTCCCTCCTATAACACAAATGTAGTCCCATGGCACTATCCAAAGTGCGCCGAAGTGGGTAATAATGGTAGGTATTTTAGGAAAGATAATCAGAATCTGAAAGAAACTAAGAGAACTTTGTTGGGAGCAACCCACAAGGCTGACACTGCTTAAGACATAGTAGCTTGAAATTGCGGTAATGACCGCTTTAGTTGAAATAGGAATATGCCAATATGTCCTAGAGGGGGGTGAATAGGACTTTTTCAATATTTTTATAGTTTATTTAAAATCCTATCAAACCTATCCTAAGAAAATATTCATAAATCAGGATTTCTTCAAAGTAACTCTAACGGCTTCCAAGCCTATTAGAGGATCCAATCATAAAACTAATTTAATGATAAACATGATGCAATTCAGAGTTTTATGATGGATGTAACTGTGTGTGAGGTGTGATAAAAAAAAATAAAAGAATTTAATGAAATCACACAAGTAATCAAAGACAAATATCAATCATAAACGCAGTCATTTTTATAGTGGTTTAACTACTTGTCTACTCCACTCCCGGCAGACGCACTCAACCCATGAGTGTGCCGGATTTCACTAAGGAGGTTTCACAATAGGTTCACCTCAAACCGAAGGTTTTAAATCAGGTTCACCTCTAACCAGTACAACCTACACCTAGGCTGACAGTTTATGCTCCCACAAGCAAGGGTCAACACATAGCACCCAACTTTAGGCACACTGGCCAAGGATCCACTCAAGGAACCTCACTTGTTTATGCTCCCACGAGCAAGGGTCAACACAACGCACTCAACTTTTAGACCACCTTGGTCAAGGACCTACACAAAAGACCTAACATTTATGCTCTCCACAGAGCAATGGTCAACATAAAGCACCCACTACGTACACTCCCACTGGAGGCCTCCTACAAGGGCTTGCAAGGGGTGAGAAACACCTTAAACCCAATCCTACAAAGGAATGATTACAAGGGTCCTCTGGAATCTAATAACATACAGATAAGTAGATGAGTCCCTTTCAGCGCATTTGTTGAAGATCTCCTCCTTTGATGAAGAACTTCAGCTTCCTTGATCCGCAACTAAGAAAATGTACCGATACATGGCGACGGGTTGGGTCAAGGTTATAATGGAATCCTACTCTATTGAATATTTTTCTATAAGGGAGATAGAGCGATTCCAATCATCTATGCATTCAAGGCATCCTAGCTTAACGATTTTCCATTAAGGTGGTAGCTAGAGGATCCTTGAATGAGGAAGTTCATTCCCCAATCCACTTGAGGGTGGATTGGGGGATGAAGTTCCATGAGAGAAAGGGCTTTGGGTATATGATTCAAGGTTAATTCAAGGTTAAACACTCAAAAGCACTATCTTCTTTCTCTACCAGTAACTAAGGACAAGCTCTCTATAAATAGGCAAAAGGTTCCAACGGATATAAAATGGTCACATTTATGACAGAGTTTGATATCATCGAGCAGGGTCGATATCATCGAGCGTATACTCTCGATGACATCGACTGACCACTCGATGACACGAACTCGAATGTCAAACGCTTTTGAAACTTTTTGCCAGCTGGTCAAGGAAATCAAATATGTGTCGATGTCATCGGATTTCAAACTCCGATATCATCGACACGAGGTTCGATTCCTCGACACTTTGAAAAATGAGAGAGACATGCCTTTGAAATATTTCAAGTCAAGGATATGATCGAGGTACACTCGATATCATCAAAATTTGAATGTCGATGATATCGATAGTCGTGTCGATGAATCGATAAATCCAAAGGATTTTTTAGTTAAGCTTGCTGGACAGTTCATATCCATTCTCGATGCAATCGACCTAGCCTTGATATTATTGATATTTGAATATTGATTCTATCGAGTGACCCTCGATCCAAGATAAAAAAAACCACCTGAAAATATTGCTGGTTAACTGTGTGTCCAAGACCGATATCATCGACATTTGAATTTCTAGGATATCAAGGAGGACTTCGATATATTGAAGATTTTATGATTTTCCTTAGAAAAAAGGGACACAATATCTCTATTGTCGATTTTATCGAGTTAATTTCGATAGACTCGTGATTCAAATTTCGATGATATCAATACAGCTATCGATACATCGATAATTCCATCCAGAAGTATATGCGGTTGTTAGACAACTTATGTCCTCCTTCAATACTATCGAGTGAGCTTCGAGGACATCGACAGCACTTCTCGATTATATCGATCATTCTATCGATAAATCGACAGAGGTAGAAAACTTAGAGATTTTCTGAAATTGTGAAAAAGTTTTCTAACCCAAAAATCCTAAGATATTCTAATCAATTTTAAGGGTTTTAATTACCTAGTGTTTTGGGACATGGGATGTGAGGCTAAGATTTACCTGTGGTGAGTTCGGGCACACATCCGGTTGAGGCAGACGAATTGATTGATCTTCCTATAGAGCGTCTCTGTCTAGCTGACTCAACACTCATGCTAATTGACAAACCAGGGTACTTTCAATCTCTCCCTTTGTCAATTACATGACAAAATACCAAAACACCCTAAAACAACTTCTACACTGACATCCTAAATTGTATGTATATGAACTTTACACAATTGTACAATGCTATCTTGTTCACATACACAACCATGCAGAAGCTGCTCCCCCTAACTGCAAACTCCCCCTTTCTTCTTGCAACTGCTCCCCCTAACACCTGCATCACCATTCATAAGAAGATACACACAATTTTCTTGTGATGGGTGTAGATTTTTTTCCCCCTTTTTGTCAGTCATGGCAAAGGTAAATATAACAGGTGATATTGATTGAAGTTGAAGCAATTGACGAGAACCAATCATTTAGGAGGCACATGCATAAGATAGATATATAACTAGCATTGCATTCCAGAGAATATGTATGCATCATAGAAGATCAAATAGGGCAGAATAGTAAGTAGATAATATAAAGAGCAAAATAGCACATGCATTCCATGCCACCAGATAAAACAAGGGATGACAGTAAGGAAGATATGAATTATAACCAATCATAGCCCAAAATATCCAAAGCATATATACTGCCTAAGATTGGCAGTAATATGACAGTTATCCCCTAAAAAAAATAAGCCCATTCATGGGCACCCAAAATAGAGTATGTTCCTCACTCAGAGGATAAAAAAAAAAAATTGTCAAACTTTGTAAATTAGTAATGCATCACATACATATATGAATGAGCATAGGGCATTCAAAAAGATATTTATGCCCTAATCATTTCAGTGAGACTCCAAGTATGTGATGACAAGAAGAATGTACTATAGACAATGAAAGCCCCTATTGCTCTGGTAAGGAATCTAGAATTTGTTTTTTAGCATGTTGTAGAGTCATCAGCATGTGTCTGATCTCTAAAAGGCAGGCTTCACAGTTCTCAAGCTAGTTCATCATGCGAGATTGTCCATCTAGAAGGTCCTGTGCAATGTCTCTTTTCGTGTCTGTCTAAATGACATGAATAGAGTCGGGGTTATACTTAGAATTGCCCTTGCCTGAGGTGGAATCGGTTTTCCCCCACGAAACACGTTGTCAATGATGTGCAAATTGCAAATGTCTTTGTGGTTGAACCAGGCACATGGGTGCGGGAATTCATTAGTAGGAGGCAGTCCAAATTGTCATGACAACTTGGACACAAGACATGGGAATGGAAGTGTAGTGATGGATTCATCTGAAGACACCCGAATGAATTGTTATAGAATGAGAGTGGGTAGGCACACGTGAACACCTAGATGAACATCATATAGAACATTGAGAATGTATGGAGAAAGCTTGTTGTCAGAGACTTCACAGGGATAGACATTTGTGTTGAAGATGTGGTGAAGAATTTTATATGTAGGACTAAGATGCTTAACATGAAGAACATTCTTTGCATTTCTCGGTATTGTAGCACCATTACATAGTGCTCGAGTAACTTCTCCCCATACACCAAGACCATTCATATTTCGTTCTAATACAGGTATCCTAATGACTTCTATACCAACCAGATAACTTATCAGTCTAGGGGTGATGAGATCGATTCAATTTATAACAGCGACTGAAACGATTGGAGGATTATTTTCAACATTGTAGATTAAGTTCAGAAACTGATGCACAAGATTATGCTGAAATCCTCCACCAAAATTTACGATATTTCCCCACGAATCAGTTCTAAAAGATCGATGATCCCAAAGGGATCAATGCACTTCCTATGGACTGCTCGTTCTGCCTCAATTTTTAAGTTGAAAAATGGAGATGAGGCAGTCGCATTCTTCTTACCTTTCTTACACGCAGTTGAGGAACGTTGCAGAAGAACCAATCTTTTGTCATGAGACATTGTTGCTTGAGATGAAAATAGTCCAACAAAAGAAACTGTTCAGAGAGATGCAGTGTTAAACAAGTGAGCCTCTTTTTCCATCTTCCGACTTTGATTGAGCAGTAACCTTCAATATCATCGAGTAAAGGTTCGATGATATCGATATACCCTATTTGATATTTTCAATGAAAAGTTCGAGGGAAGACCAACCGTCCTGACGTTTCAACTTCTCGAGAGGTCGTTGATGGTATCGATTCATGGTTAATGATATTGAAAAGTTCACATGATGTATCGACAAACATATCGAAGGTAAATAATTTTCATTTTTCTGTGGTTCCACAAACTTTTATGTATAGTATAAAATATCTTTGAATCAACAGTATACACAGTAAAATTTTATACAAGCATTGTACAAATCAAAATTATAAACATTAGAATGTTTATATACCAAAAAGATTGATGAGAGAACCTCAAATGTATCATTAGGAGCTCAGCGAAAAAATTTGCATCATTTCAGCAAATATCCAGATCTCGATGCATGATCTAGACTTGTTTTTCTATGCTCAATATTTCTAGGCATAGGGATCATCCTTTCCTTTTCCTTTAATAACATAGCAATGGTTGTTTGTGCAAGAACCTTTCATCACTGATTTTCCTGAAAGGTCTAGGATCTCGCATTTTTCTTTATTGAATGTAACCACATGCTCATTGTCACATATTTGAGAAATGCTTAACAGATTATGGGTTAGTCCTTTTATGCAAAAGGCATTCTCATTTTTGAACAAATTTATTCCTTTGATAATTCCCTATCCAATTACTCTAGCGGTGCTTCCGTCTTCATAAGTGACTATCCCATCATTAAGATCTGAATAGTTTGACAGAAGGGATTTATCACCCATGACATGTCTTAAGCAACCGCTATCCAGGTACCACTTAGTATCATTGCCTGTTATATGATTTGAATGGGTGACAAGGCAATTTTTCTTTTCTCTCACTACCCATTTTGTGACAGGATTATTAACTGTGGTAGATTTAGTTTTTTTTTTTAATTCAACCACTTGATTCACTACTTCCTTTATTCTATTAGTCATTCCAGGTGGTAATGGATGTGTGTTTCTTCTATCCATATTCCTAAGTGGACTCTTGACATTTTGTATTTCTCTAGTTGGTTTGAATTTACCAATGTGATTTTAACCAGAGTTATGTTGAGTCCTCCTAGGTGTCAAGCATTAAACTTATAATGACTCGAATCACCACATAAATGACAAACAAGAGTAGTTCTTATATTACTACCTGAAGCAGTAGAATTTTCAGTTATTGGTGCTAGATTTCCAGTCTTTGTTTTAAATTTATCATATCTTAAGCCGCTCTTGTCCTTTCTAGGTCTTCCCATACCTAAGAGTTTTTCTAACTTCTCATTACTCTGGGAAAACTTATAGTTTAGCTTAGAAATTTTTCTGGATTCTTCTAAATCAAACAGGAGTTTATGATTTGCATTTTGAAGGAGCATGTTTTTGTCTTTTAACAGCTCAACCTGTTTGTTTAGTTTTTCAGACTCTGATTTAAGGAAGGTGTTGATTCTTTCTAATTTATCATTATCAGAATGATATTGCCGTAGATCATTAATTAGATGTGTATTAATTTCTAAGGTTTTATCCAAATCTTTTTGCAGCAATTCCTTTTTATTTTTTGATATTCAAGTCTTCTAACTATATTGATGATACGGATGTAGAGTTGATTGTAAGCATCTTGTAGTTTGTTCTGTTCTTCTTCTTCTTCCTTTTCAGTTTCATTATCAGATGGAAATGATTCAGTGGCTTGCGGTTCTTCCTCGTTCTCCGTTTCAATGGGAATGACTGGAGCAGTGGAGACCATAAGAATTTTCAAAGATTTCTGGTCTCCATCACTCTCGGAGTCGCTAGATTCTAAGTTTGACTCTTCTATATCATCCCATGTGGCAGCCATTGCCTTACCCTTAGTTTTTCTATTTGGGCATTCAGTAGACAGGTGTCCAAACTTCTGACATGCATAACATTGTGCTTCTTTGGTCTTTTTATCAAATTTCCCTGCAGAAGGCTTGTTGTCCACCTTTCTTCCTTTAAATGGACGGCCACGATTTTTCTGAAAGAACTTCCTAAATCATTGCGCCAACAAAGCCATTTCTTTATCTTCATTTTCTATTTTACTTTCAATGTCCTCGTTTGGTGTATTCTTTGATGTTTTGAGGACAATAGTTTTGGATTTAGGGGTTTGTTTGAAGTGTAGTTCAAATGTTTGTAGGGAACCTACTAGTTCTTCTACTTTCATTTCATCTATGTTTCTACATTCTTCAATGGTTGTTACTTTAAGATTGAACAATTTCGGTAATGATCTTAGTATTTTTCTATAGATTTTTGGGACTGGAACTTTCTCACCTAATCCACCCATGCAGTTGTAAATGATATTCAGCTTTGTGAAAAACTCTATGAAGGTCTCATGCTCTTCCATTCTGAGATTTTCGAACTGTGATGTCAGGAGTTGCAATTTAAATCTCTTCACAGTGCTTGTTCCTTCATGGCTTGTTTCCAACAAATCCCATGCTTCTTTGGTTATCCCACACATATTAATTTGATTGAAAATGTCTTGGGACACAGCACAGTAGATAACATTCATAGCTTTAGCCTCAGCAGTTTGGTTTTCCTTATCGAATGCTGTCCACTTTTCTTTGGATTTTGGTTTGGTGATAGTTGTGCCATTATCAAGTACTATTTGTTCAGATAGTGGCACATATCCTCCTTCAACTATATCCTAAACATCATGATCCAAAGATCTTAGAAAGTAATGCATTCTAACCTTCCAGTATGCATAATTTGATCCATCAAACACTGGAGGTCTAGAGACTGATGAGCCCTCTCCTTTGGCCATATTACCAACTTCAGTCAAGATCATTCTCTATACAGTGAAGTCCTTTAAGAGAGACCTACTCTGATACTAATTGAAATTACGGTAATGACCGCTTTAGTTGAAGTAGGAATATGCAAATATGTCCTAGAGGGGGGTGAATATGACTTTTTCAATATTTTTATAGTTTATTTAAAATCCTATCAAACCTATCCTGAGAAAATATTCATAAATCAGGATTTCTTCAAAGTAACTCAACAGCTTCCAAGCCTATTAGAGGATCCAATCATAAAACTAATTTAATGATAAACATGATGCAATTTAGAGTTTTATGATGAATGTAACTGTATGTGAGGTGTGATAAAAAAAAGCATTTAATGAAATCACACAAGTAATCAAAGACAAATATCAATCACAAACACAGTCATTTTTATAGTGGTTTGACAACTTGTCTACTCCACTCCTGGCAAACGCACTCAACCCTTGAGTGTGCTGAATTTCACTAAGGAGGTTTCACAATAGGTTCACCTCAAAATGGAGGTTTTAAATTAGGTTCACCTCTAACCAGTACAACCTACATCTAGGCTAATAGTTTATGCTCCCATGAGCAAGGGTCAACACATAGCACCCAATTTTAGGCACACTGGCCAAGGATCCACTCAAGGAACCTCACTTGTTTATACTCCCACGAGCAAGGGTCAATACAACACACCCAACTTTTAGACCACCTTGGTCAAGGACCTACACAAAGGACCTAACGTTTATGCTCTCCACAGAGCAAGGGTCAACACAAAGCACCCACTATGTACACTCTCGCCGGAGGCCTCCTACGAGGGCTTGCAAGGGGTGTGAAACACCTTAGACCCAATCCTATAAAGGAATGATCACAAGGGTCCTCTGGACTCTAATAACTTACAAATAAGTAGATGAGTCCCTTTCAGCGCGTTTGTTGAAGATCTCCTCCTTTGATGAAAAAATTCAGCTTCCTTGATCCATAACTCAGAAGATGTACCAATACATGGTGACAGGTTGGGTCAAGGTTATAATGGAATCCTACTCTATTGAATATTTTCCTATAAGGGAGATAGAGTGATTCTAATCATTTATGCATTCAAGGCATCCCAGCTTAATGATTTGCCATTAAGGTGGTAGCTGGAGGATCCTTGAATGCGGAAGTTCATTCCCCAATCCACTTGAGGGTGGATTGGGGGATGAACCTCCATAGAAGAAAGGGCTTTGGGTATATGATTCAAGGTTAAACACTCAAAAGCACTCTTTTCTTTCTCTATCAGTAACTAAGGACAAGCTCTCTATAAATAGGAAAAAGGTTCCAACGGATATAAACGGTCACATTTATGACAGAGTTCAATATCATCGAGCAAGGTCGATATCATTGAGCGTATCTCTCGATGACATCGACTGGCCGCTCAATGACACGAACTCGAATGTCAAACACTTTTGAAACTTTTTGCTAGCTGGTAAATGAAATCGAACATGCATTGATGTCATCGGATTTTGAACTCTGATATCATTGATATGAGATTCGATTCCTCGACACTTTGAAAAATGAGAGAGACATGCCTTTGAAATATTTCAGGTCAAGGATATGATCAAGGTACACTCAATATCATTGAAATTTAAATGTCGATGATATCAATAATCGTGTCTATGCATCGATAAATCCAAAGGATTTTCTAGTTAAGCTTGCTGGACAGTTTATGTCCATTCTCGATCCAATCGACCCAGCCTCGATATCATCGATATTTGAATATTGATTCTATCGAGTGACCCTCGATCCAAGATAAAAACCACCTGAAAATATTACTAGTTAACTATGTGTCCAAAATTGATACCATCGAAGGCCTTCCGATATCATCGACATTTAAATTCTGAGAATATCGAGGAGAACTTCGACATATTGAAGATTTTATGATTTTCCTTAGAAAAATAAGGACACAATATCTCTGCTGTCGATTTTATCGAGTCAATTTTGATAGACTCAAGATTCAAATTTTGATGATATTGATACAGCTATCGATACATCGATAATTTCATCCAGAAGTATATGTGATTGCTGGATAACTTATGTCCTCATTCGATACTATCGAGTGAGCTTCGAGGACATCGACAGTACTTCTCGATTATATCGATCATTCTATCGATAAATCGACATAGGTAGAAAACTTAGAGATTTTCTGAAATTGTGAAAAAGTTTTCTAACCCAAAAACCCTAAGATATTCTAATCAATTTTAAGGGTTTTAATTACCTGGTGTTTTGGGACATGGGATGTGAGGGTAAGATTTACTTGTGGCGAGTTCAGGCACACATCCGGTTGAGGCAGACGAATTGATTGATCTTCTATGGAGCTTCTCTGTTTAGCTGACTCAACACTCATGCTAATTGAAAAACCACGGCACTTTTATAGCTCAGCTCTAATCCATTCCCCACAAATTCCATCCAGGAACTCTTGTGTACGTCAAGATCACATTAAGAAATCTTTACAAAAACCCTGAACGATGCACACATCTCTCCTGACGTACCTCCTGAAATGGCGGCAAGCATGATCGGACAACTCACACCGTGAGCTATCACTTTCTCTGATGATGAGTTGCCACCTGAAGGTCGCAAATATGGGCGCTCACTAAATATTATTGTCCGTTACAAGAATTTTAATGTCCCACTTTTACTTATAGACAACAGATCAAGCTTGAACGTTTGCCCTTTAAGGACTGCTGAACGTTTGGGGATCAAACCATCTTCTTTCAGGCCCAGTACCATGAGCATCAGAGCTTTTGATAACTTCTGAAGGTAGGTGGAGGCAGAAATGGACATTAAGTTACAAATCAGACTAGATATGACTCTTGTCACATTTCAGATCATTGACATTCCTGCCTCATTTAACCTTCTGTTAAGAAGGTCATGGCTCCATGCTATTGGAGCCATCGCATCCACTCTCCATCAAAGGGTTAAATTCCCTTTAGGAAATTGGATTATCTCAGTGCTAGCCAAGCTGAAAATCATTCTATCGGTGGCAGTCAATATCCTAGAAACTGACATTCCAGTGATTAATGTCCAGCACGCGGAGGGTGACATATAATATCATAGTTTCAAGTTTAAAATTATAAACTCCATCGCCAATCCCTACCCACTCGCAATCGAATATGTCATCCCTCCTGCCAAACGGCTAATCCTAAACTACTGTACTAAGTTTCATGAGAAAGGTATGGTAGTAAAGACGGCTCATGCTAACGTGTAAAGACAAGGACTGGGGTATCAACCGACATCGGAAGATTGGACCGCAAGGTCGAAAAAGAGGCAACCATTCAAGTGTACACCCATTGAGTTTGTTAAGGCCGGAACAGTCTGTGGTGACACGATGATCTCTCTTGAGGATCACCTCCAGCGACTCAAACTTACAGAACATTCCATGCAAGAATCCATTTGGCCGCCAATATGGTGGGATAAGATCCTCAGGGGATCAAAAGCACACCCAATGCCAAGGGCAGAACCCTTGAACCCATCACATGAGGTTACGGGCATGGAGGCAGGGCCACCCATAGAGGACCCAGGACCAGGAGTGCTCATTACAAGTCACACAGGCAAGAACAGGGAGTGTAAGACTCGACCCAAGTGCATGTGTGTGTATGTGTGTGTATTTCATTTCTCTTGGTCCCGCGGTCCTACCAGTCGAATCCCGGTGACCCGTGACCCTCAGATAGTGTTTGCGGTCATCCTTAAGTCTGGTCATGTGGACCTGACTCAGATCGAGCCGAAACCTATGCCATCTTGTTCGCATCGTCGTTGCGGTTCCGACGCCGCGTCTTGTGCGTCCATTCGATGTGTGGATCATGAGTTGTGTGCATCTCATTTTCTAGCCCTTGATCATGATCATATGGCCCACCTAGGAGTGGTGCACACATTTTTTTCTATATGGCTCCCTCCCTATGTACAAGTTCCAATACATACCACCAATACACCACCCAAGCTCCCATATCCTACACCACCCACTACCCACCCCCTAGCCTATAGCCTACATTAGGCTTTCTTTTTGCTAGCTCATCATGGAGTTCTTTATCCCAAGCACCTCATTTCTAGAGAAAATCAGATTTTTCTCTTCCCCATACCACTTGCAATCATCTTATTCCTACACCTCTCCCTCTCTCTTCTCGGCTTCTCATTTTCCATCTTTCTCATTTTCTTTCTCCTTGCTAGAGAAGGGTGGGACGTCCCCACCAGCCCTTACTATTACAGCACCTTCTCCCCTTATTTTCTCCTCATCCCTCCATTAAAGAACCATCTCAACCATCAATCTACCTTCCTTGGAGCACTAGGAGCTAGAAGACATAGTTTTGGTGGAGATCCAAGGTGGGTGCTCCCCTATTTCATGTAATTTCTTTTCATAAGTGTAGATCTCCTCCTTCTCTCATTTGGGATGCATAGGACCCACCAATCAATGGTAGAGATCCTACACAACCCCTTAAATGTGGCAATTTGACCCATCTTTTGCATGCATGTCCCATGCATGGGGTTTCTCCTTGATGGACCCCATCATGGAGGTTTCTCCTAATTCCATAGATGATGGGTCATCTAGACCCTTGCATCATGGTTGGAATGGCATCCCAACCATTCATCTTAAATATAGATCATTCATGACAAAGATCCATGATGTAATATGAATGTGAATGAACTATGTGGGTGTGATTGTGTTGGGGAAGGCTCAATAGTGATGGAGCCTTCTCCCTATGGCTGGGATGTTCTTCCTCTTCTCTCTCTTTTCTTCTATTTCTAATGATGATGATTGTCCAGAAGGCCGTGCTAGGGTGGGACGCCCATACCTCCCTACACCATGGTTTTGGGTGTCCCATATGCTGACTTTAATTGATGCATGCAAGTGAGGTAATCTTGGAAATTTGTGGGGGGGCCCCTTAGGGTGGGCCATAACACCTAGTTTTGGGGTAATCCCCTTTTTAATTAACTCATACATTTAATTTAATCCAAGTATATGTTGCTGTCCAGAATTCTCTGGACAGTTTCTAGTTGATTTTGGACCAGATTTTAGGACTATTTGGGGGAATTTACTTACCCATCAAATATAATTTTCTGAAAGGTGGGGATCCCATCTTGATGTCCCCCAAATTTCAGCCCCATCTGACCTTGATTGAGGTCCCAAAGGTGTGGCCCAAGTGAGGTGAACAGTCTAGATTTTCTGGACTGTTCCAGCAACATGTGAGTTTGAAAATCTTTGATTATAAAATAACTTTTGCAATGTTGGGCTACTTCTTTGGACCCCACCCCATGGTATACATATGAAGGGATGTAAAAACCATTTTTCCCCAATTTTTGGTGGCCTTCAATCCACACCATTGGAAGCTCAGATCAGGGCCAGCCTAAATTCTGTACTAACCAGATTTTTGGGCAGGTAGTTTTCTTTTAATTCAAATAAATACTTTCCTAATTCAATAAAATCAAAACTTTTTTCAAGGGGTGGCCCACCTATCATAGGAACCACCTACCAAATTTTGGGGCCAACGGACCCCTGAACAATCTTCGACGGGGCTAGACCAGCCCACCAGGCTGGACCCCCAATGCTGGGACGTCCAGCATGGGCTGGACGTCCACCCCATTTTAGGCCCACCTTGATGTTCTTTGTATCCACGCAATTCATCCAGGATGTGATCCACATGGGACATGGCCCACCTCCCTATGGGATGTCTACATGTGGGGCCCACTTTGATATATTTTAGGGACTAGCGTCCCAGGCCCATAGGACCGTCCAAGCTAGGACACCTAGCCCATCGGGTTACTACTGAACGTCCAGTTCAGCAACATTGGTCCACTTGATGTATGTGTTTTATGCACTCCATTCATCTGGTGGGGCCCACGGTGCTGTGTGTGGGTCACAAGTAAATTATAATTTTATAAATTGATTTTTTGGACTCCAATAGGCCTAGAAAATAGGTGAGCTGGAATTCCAACAATAGGCCCAAACTGGCTTCCCTTAATGGTATATTTTGGGGCAGCATGGCCCACCAGATTTAAGGATGTTATATGCACATATCTTGCCATTTCCCTAACGTGCCTTTGGGCTTAATTAGTACACACTTGAGGCCCACCCCAGTTGGTTTTGTATTGGATCAATGTTCATAGCTATTTGTTGGATTTTCTAGCCCATTTGTCATGGAACTTTCCAAATAGGCCCCTTGACCTTTGGGCCTACATTTACTACTTATTATGATGGGTTTATGGGCCATATGCAAGTAGTTGGGCCCTTGGTTGCCCACCAAAACAACCATTGTACTTGAGCCAAATTGTGAGGCCTAACTCACTTAAAATAAGTATAAGGATTGCCCTTATGGTTGGATTACCGGGCTGCCCATTAGGTCCATCACAATATGTGGGTTTACAACCTTTATGGTTGGGCCCAAACCTTACCTGAGGGCCCACCATATTTCCATGTATTAAGCTTGGTGTATAGCCCACTAGACCATGGATTGCTTAGGCCTTGGGCCTTGTTTCATATTTAAGTAGTGGCGGGATACCTTTTGGGACCCAGTTGAGCTTGGATGTCCTCCTTGGTGGCCCAAAGGTAGGCCCATGGGTTGCTATGGGTGGTTTAAGGCCCACCATAGGCCCTCATTAGGACCGCTTATTCCTTCAGGCTTATATTTGTCCTCCTTAACTTTGTGGGCTACCCCAAAGTATTGGGCCCCCACTAGAGGATTATGCCTTGGATTAATTGTCTAAGTACCCAGACTTAATTCCCTCCTTAAGGAGGAGTATGTTCTAAGTCATCATTGCCGTATGATGCACCCTCATGACCCATATGCATCATGGTGTATTTGGATTTCATTTGTGCATGGTCATTAGGTTGATATGATAGGGGCATGGAGTTCCCCTCTGGTGCACATTGAGTGCTTGGTGCTAGTGCATGATTTGTATGTGTGACTCATGCATCTGGCACCGCATCTCATAGATATGATCACCCTTGTTTCACCAGGGCCTTGCCTCCATAGGTATACTCGTGGATGGTCGTATGTGGACACTGGAAATATTCTTCTTGAGCATTAGGGTGTATAAGATGCCCTTAGGTGAAAGCCCCTAAACTTCCATGGTACCAATGATATGCCTCATCGTCGTGACCGAGTAGAACATGAGCGCCCTAGTGCCTTACACCGTTAGGCCATGTCTCCCACTGTCATGTAGTCGTTGGGATGGGATGTGGCCTTATCTACCTGAGTGGGAGGGAATTGCTAAGCTGAGTTTGACCCGCTCGTGAATGGGTCCGCTACCGTCAAGCCTTGCTGGTGATTGGTTGTCAAGGGTGGGTAGTGAGGTCTCCTACGCTTGTTTGACTGTGCGAGTCTGTAAAGCGGCAGTCATCCAGTAGTCCATTAGACCCCGGTGATATTCCTTATGATAGAATTGTCTTAGATATGTGGACTAGTTATGAGCATTAACATTACTTCGCATTACATTGGTATCGGCTGTATAAGCCTTATTGCATTGCATAGCCTTGGTATGACTTTCCACATTCATGGCTTAGCCTTGGTAAGGCTAGTGATATTGGCATTAATCATGTTTCCCTTCTGCATCGCCTATTATTCTTCTGCGCACCATTGTCACACACTTTCACCACCCTCTAAGCTTTCTATAAGCTTATGCACGATTGATGCGTGCAGGAGATCCTAGGTCAGCGTCGTAGTGGCAAAGCTTAAATAGGAGTTGAGCCGAGGACCCCAGTGTTGCAGATCTTTCCTTCTTTCTTCTATTACCTTATGTATTTTCTTTCAGCCTTGTACTTAAAAAGTTTAAATTCATAGTGGATTTTGCTGTGTTCCTTTGTTATTTATAAGATTTACTTATTGTGATCTTGGGTATGCTCTTATTGGAATGAATATATGATTTATAAAAATCCTCCTTGTAGGATCCCAGGATTGGAACTTGCTTTAAGAGCCGAGAATCGGGTACTACGGAGGCTATTGTGGCCAGAACCGACTATCAGGTTCCTTGTGAGTTTGGTTACCGAGTCCGGGGCGTGACAGGAGTTGGTATCAAAACATAGCAAGTAATTCTGGGATAACTTGGGATAACATCGCATATCTTCTGCGAGCATAGGACAAGTAGTGTCCCGAGAGCCTTCCCTTCACTTCGTTTGAGCTTACAATATTCTGTCCCTACACGTCGTTGTCCTTATTTTTCTGTAGATGATGCCGCCTAAGCAGGCCGCTCGTAGCCGTGGTTCTCATCCTGCTCCAGAGACCTGTTCTACATAAGCACATCTAGCTCCCACTATTGAGGACCTAGCTCCTAAGGTCCCGATTCCGCCCCCTGCAGCGTTGATTCCCCCGTTCAAGCCTATTATCCCGGTTGCAGAGGCTCCAGCTCCTTCAACCGCACCCATGCCTCCACCTGAGGCGAGTGTCGCTCCCATGTTTCCGACAGTACTAGTCGGTGCTGAGTATTTCCAGCAGTTGATACAGGCCGTTGCTGCTGCATTGCAGACCCGTCAGCCTGTTGCTGCCCAAGTTCCCGAGCAGACCGATTTGCCACGTGTGAGTGCAATTTCCAGAGAGTTCCGGCAGCATGATCCCCCAAGGTTCAGGGGTGAGCCTGACCTTTCTGCCGCTGAGGCATGACGCACAGAGATAGAGAGGATTTTTGACACTATACAGTATCTAGCTGATCAGCGAGTTTCCTTGGCTACCTTTCTTCTTTAGGGCGAGGCCTGTCATTGGTGGCCGTCTGTGTCGAGGATGGCCAGGCCCAATTTTGTTTGGACGTGGGAGGAATTCGTGGTCGCTTTGACCAGAAGTTCTTCCCTGAGCATGTTCAGGAGTAGAGGGCCATGGAGTTTGAGACTCTAGGCCAGGGCGATATGACGGTGTCCTAGTATGATGCCCATTTCTTGGCTTTGTCTAGATTTACTCCTTATCTTGTTGGCGACGAGAAGATGATGGCTCACCGTTTCCAGAACAGCTTGTGTCCTGCTCTCCGCAGTCGAGTAGTGGGCCATTGCTTGAGGACGTTTGATAAGGTTGTGTACAGGGCCTTGGTGTATGAGGAGGATTGGGCTATGACCCAGAGATCGCAAGAGCAGAGTTCCAGTGGAGACCGGAAGAGGAGAGCATCAGCAGGCAGTTCCCGTTAGCACCATCAGCAAAGACAGAGGGGCAGATCCGAGTTTAGACAGCCTGTAGCTCAGATATCAACTTCATCATCATCAGCATAGCCAGCCACTCCATCTTTTGGCCCTTTTTTCTAATGTTTTCTATGGTTGTGTGCAGACTGGGCATCGGAGGCACGATTGCCCTCTCCCCTTGCAGTAGCAGAGGCCACCGCAGTTGCCTCCTCCTCATCCTTCTCAGCATCAGCAGCAGCAGCAACAGCAACAAGCGTAGCTTCCGGCTCCCGCTCCTAGGGCTCCTCCTTAGCAGTAGAGGCAGCCAGGCAGGCCTCCACAGTGGCCACAGTAGCAGCAGTAGAGACAGCAAAAGCAGCTGAGGGGACATGTACCACCCCAGTCCTTGGGTCATTGCCGCTCAGCAGGCACAGACTCAGGATCCATAGTCATCAGGCTTGCTTCCTTTACCAGCTTAGGGCAGATTATATCCCGCACAGCAGGCGCAGGGCCAGGACCCACAGTCATCGACAGAAAGAGTTTTCGAGGGTATTCTTCTTGTTTCTACTTGCATTGCCCATGTCTTGTTTGATTCTGGTGCTTCTCATTCCTTTGTGGCCGAGTAGTTTTACCGATCGACCGGTATTCCATCGAGAAATCTATTGTGTTGAGCCGTCGTTACCCTTCTTGCCCGGTGCTGGTAGGCAAAATGTTCCTTCCCGTCGATTTATTTGTATCTTCGATGGCGGAGTTCGATGTTATCCTAGGTATGGACTGGCTTGTGGAGTATTATGCCGTCTTGGACTGTGCCGTGAGGACAGTCACGTTTCATATTTCCAGCTTACAAGTGTTCCAATTCGTTACCAAGCCCAGTGGAGACCCGTTGTCGAGTTTATTAGCCTGTGTCGTCGAGGATTCTATGACAGGGTGTATTGAGCAGCTACCAGTCGTTTGTGAGTACCTGAATGTGTTCCAGGAGATTACGGGTTTGCCGCCACATCGGCAGGTTGAGTTTCAGATAGATTTAGTGCCCAGTACTGTGCCTATCTCGAAGGCCCCCTACCAGATGGCACCGTTGGAGTTGAGGGAACTGCAAGAGCAGTTGGATGAGCTCCGGGAGTTGGGTTTTATTTATCCTAGCAGTTCACCTTGAGGAGCCTAGGTATTGTTCATGAAGAAGGATGATGGCTCTTTGAGGCTTTGTGTGGATTACTGCAAACTTAACAGAGTCACTATCAAGAACCGATACCTGCTTCCCCATATTGATGATCTGTTCGACTAGTTACAAGGTGCATAGTTCTTTTCTAAGATAGACTTACACTCAAGTTACCATTAGATTCGGGTCCGAGAGGACATTCCGAAGATAGCATTTCGGATGCGCTACGGTCACTTTGAGTTTCTGGTCATATCGTTCGTACTGACCAATGCACCTGCCGTATTTATGCAGCTGATGAACGAGGTCTTTCGGCCCTTCCTCGATCAGTTCGTGGTGGTGTTTATTGATGACATTCTTGTATATTCGAGGGCCCAGAAGGACCATGTAGAGCACTTGCAGATTATGCTTGAGACCCTCCGCGCCCACTAGTTGTATGCGAAGCTAGAGAAGTGCGAGTTCTGGTAGGAGGAGGTGAAGTTCCTCGGTCATGTGATGACGAGGGAGGGTGTCGCTGTGGAATCCTCAAAAGTTGATGCAGTGCATCAGTGGGGCTAGCCCACGAATGCGTCCGAGATCCGTAGCTTCCTTGGTCTGGCGGGATATTATCGATGATTCATCAAGGGTTTCTCCCCTATTGTAGCACCGCTGACCAGGTTGACGCAAAAGGGCGCCGAGTTTGTTTGAAGTGACGCATGCGAGGAGGCATTTATGGAGTTAAAGGACTACCTCACGTCCGCTCCTGTTCTCACTTTTCCTGATGGGAGTGATGGTTTTATTATATTTACTGATGCGTCCAGAGTTAGCTTAGGTGTTGTCTTGATGCAGCACAGGAAACCAGTGGTGTATGCCTCGCACCAGCTCAAGGTTCACGAGCAGAACTACCCCACCCATGATCTGGAGCTAGTAGCAGTTGTCTTTGCACTAAAGGTGTGGAGGCATTATCTTTACGGGGTTAGGTTTGAGCTCTTCTCAGACCACAAGAGCTTGAAGAATTTGTTCTCACAGTCTGACTTGAACATGTGACAGAGGCGATGGATGGAGCTGTTGAAAGATTATGACTTCGACCTTCAGTACCACCTGGGTAAGGCGAACGTGGTGGCGGACTCGCTCAGCCGTCAGCCACGAGGCCTGGTGGCATAGATGATGGTTCGACAGTGGCAAATGCTTGAGGATATTTTAGAGTTTAACTTTGAGTTTGGTCTACAGTCTTCCATAGTTCAGCTTTCGAGCTTGTCAATTTAACCCTCTTTGATTGCTAGGGCGATCGAGGCTCAGCAGATGAATGAGTCACTTCAGGAGTATCGAGTAGAGGCAGCATTCGTGGAGCAGTCAGACTGGCAGATTGGTAATGATGGTGAATTACTCTTCAGAGGCCGATTGTGTGTCCCAGACGTGCCAGAGTTGCGTCATGATCCAATGACTGAGGCACACAGATCGAGACTTACTATTCACCCGGGCTCCACGAAGATGTATAGAGAAATGAGGAGGAAACATTTTTGACTGGGGATGAAATGCCAGATTGCTAGCTTCGTGGCCGAGTGTGACACTTGCCAGTATGTCAAGGCCGATCACCAGAGACCCCTTAGTCCCTTGCAGCCGTTGAGCGTTCCAGTGTGGAATGGGGGCATGTGTCAATGGATTTCATTGCAGTTTGTCGAGGACTCAGCACAGTTAGATACCATCTGGGTTGTCGTTGATCGTCTGACGAAGTCGGTGCATTTTATTCCGATACATGCTTCCTGGACTATGGACCGATTGGTTAGGATCTTCATTGAGGAGATAGTGAGACTGCACGGCATTCCAGTTTTGATTGTTTCTGACCGATACTCCAGATTTAAGTCTCAGTTTTGGAGGAGTTTCCAGCAGGCGATGGGGACCACTTTACATCTCAGCACCGCTTATCATCCGCAGAAGGATGGACAGACCGAAAGGGTTAACCAGATCCTTAAGGATATGCTCAGAGCTTGTGTGATTGACTTTGCGGGCAGTTGGGATGAGCATTTGTGCCTCGCTGAGTTCGCGTACAACAATAGCTATCAGGCGACTATCGGCATGGCTCCTTTTGAGGCACTCTATGGTAGACCCTGCAGATCTCCTATCTGTTAGACCGAGGTTGGAGAGCATCGTCTCTTAAGTCCCAAGCTTATGCTGCAGACTTCAGTGATTATTAATGTTATCAGTAGAGGATGCGCACAGCTCAGAGCCAGCAGAAGAGTTTTGCTGATCGTCGGCGTTGACCCCTTGAGTTTGCAGTTGGGGACATGGTATATCTCAAGGTCTCACCTATGAAAGGCATGGTTCAATTTGGTGTGAAGGGCAAGCTTGCCCCGAGATTCATTAGACCTTTTGATATTACCGAGCACGTGGGCGCTGTGACCTACAAGCTTGCCTCACCTTTTGAGTTGTCCGCGATCCACGATGTGTTCCATGTTTTTATGTTACGAAAGTGTGGGTTGGGCATCATTCCAGTGATTGACTGGCAGCCCCTTGAGGTCCCTGAGGATGCTTCCTACATCGAGTAGTCGATTCGTATCCTTGATCGTAAGGATCAGGTTCTTAGGACCAAGGTCATTCCCCTGGTGAAGGTGTAGTGGGGTCATATTCAGAGGCCAAGGCGTCTTGGGAACGCGAGGCTGAGATTAGAGATCGTTATCCCCATTTGTTTGATGATTGATTGATGAATAATTATTTGTATTGCCTTCTCATTGATAATTGCTATATGATGGTGGTATTTTGTCTTACATTTTGTCCTGGATTTGGTCAATTTTGAGGATGAAATTTCTTTATTGGTGGGGAGGGTTGTAAGACCCGACCCGAGTGCTTGTGTGTATGTGTGTACATTTCATTTCTCTTGATCCCACAGACCTACCTGTCGAATCCCGGTGACCCGTGACCCCCGGATAGTGTTTGCGGTCGTCCTTAAGTCCGGTCATGTAGACCCGACTCGAATCGAGCTAAAACTTATGCCATCTTGTTCGCATCATCATTGCGATTTCGACACCGCGTCTTATGCGTCTATCCGATGTGTGGATCATGAGTTGTGTGCATCTCATTTTCTAGCCCTTGATCATGATCATGTGGCCCACCTAGGAGTGATGCACACGTTTTTTCTAGATGGCTCCCTCCCTATGCACAAGTTCCAACACACACCACCAATACACCACCCAAACTCCCATATCCTACACCACCCACTACCCACCCCCTAGCCTATAGCCTATATTAGGCTTTCTTTTTGCTAGCTCATCATAGAGTTCTCTATCCCAAGCACCTCATTTCTAGAGAAAATCATATTTTTCTCTTCCCCATACCACTTGTAATCATCTCATTCCTACAACTCTCCCTCTCTCTTCTCGCATTCTCATTTTCCCTCTTTCTCATTTTCTTTCTCCTTGCTAGAGAAGGGTGGGACGTCCCCACCAGCCCTTACTATTACAGCACCTTCTCCCCTTATTTCCTCCTCATCCCTCCATTAAAGAACCATCTCAACCATCAATCTACCTTCCTTGGAGCACTAGGAGCTAGAAGACATAGTTTTGGTGAAGATCCAAGGTGGGTGCTCCCCTATTTCATGTAATTTCTTTTCATAAGTGTAGATCTCCACCTTCTCTCATTTGGGATGTGTAGGACCTACCAATCAATGGTGGAGATCCTACATAGCCCCTTAGATGTGGCCATTTGACCCATCTTGTGTGCATGTCCCATGCATGGGGTTTCTCCCTGATGGACCTCATCATGGAGGTTTCTCCTAATTTCACAGCATGATGGGTCATCTAGACCCTTGCATCATGGTATGGATGGCATCCCAACCATTTATCTTAAATATAGATCATGCATGACGAAGATCCATGATGTAATATGAATGTGAATGAAATGTGTGGGTGTGATTGTGTTGGGGAAGGCTCAATAGTGGTGGAGCCTTCTCCCTATGGCCGGGATGTTCTTCCTCTTCTCTCTCTTTTCTTCTATTTCTGATGATGATGAGTGTGGCCCACTTGGCGGGCCCGGATTGTCCAGAAGGCCCAGCTAGGGTGGGACGCCCATACCTCCCTACACGATGGTTTTGGGTGTCCCATTTGCTAACTTTAATTGATGCATGCAAGTGGGATAACCTTGGATTTGATTTGGAAATTTGTGGGGGCCCCTTAGGGTGGGCCATAGCACCTAGTTTTCGGGTAATCCCCTTTTTAATTAACTCATACATTTAATTTAATCTAAGTGTATGTTGCTGTCCAGAATTCTTTGGACAATTTCTGGTTGATTTTGGACCAGATTTTGGGACTGTTTGGGGGACTTTACTTACCCATCAAATATACTTTTCTAAAAGGTGGTGATCCCATCTTGATGTCCCCCAAATCTCAGCCCCATCTTACCTTATTGAGGTCCCAAAGGTGTGGCCCAAGTGCGGTGGACAGTCTAGATTTTCTTGACTGTTCCAGCAACATGTCAGTTTGAAAATATTTGATTATAAAATAACTTTTGCATTGGTGGGCCACTTCTGTGGACCCTACCCTGTGGTATACATATGAGGAGATGTAAAACCTATTTTTCTCCAATTTTTGGAGGCCTTCAGTCCACACCATTGGAAGCTCAAATCAGAGTCGGCCTAAATTATGCACTAACCAGATTTTTAGGCAAGCAGTTTTCTTTTAATTCAAATAAATACTTTATTAACTCAATAAAATCTGAAATTTTTCCAGGCGGTGACTGACCCATGATAGGACCCCCTTACCAAATTTCGGGGCCAACGGACCCCTGAACGATCTTCGACGAGGGCTGGACCGACCCACCAGGCTGGACACCCAAGGTTGGGACATCCAGCATGGGCTGGCCGTCCACCCCATTTTAGGCCCATCTTGATATGTTTTGTATCCACTCCATTCATCCATGATGTGCTCCACATGGGACGTGGCCCACCTCCCTATGGGACATCCACATGTGGGGCCCACTTTGATATATTTTGGGGATTGGCGTCCTAGGCCCATAGGACCATCCAAGCTAGGACGCCTGGCCCGTCGGGCTGCTGCTGGACGTCCAGTCCAGCAGCATTGGTCCACTTGATGTGTGTGTTTTATGCACTCCATTCATTTGATGGGGCCCACAGTGATGTGTGTGGGTCACCAGTAAATTATAATTTTACAAATTGATTTTTTGAACTCCAGCAGGCCCAGAAAACATGTGGGCTGGAATTCCAGCAATAGGCTCAAACTGGCTGCCCATAATGGCATGTTTAGGGGCAGCATGGCCCACCAGATTTATGGATGTTATATGCACATATCTTTCCATTTCCTTGATGTTCCTTTGGGCTTAATTAGTGCACACTTGAGGCCCACCCTAGTTGGGTTTTTATTGGATCAATGTTCATAGCTATTTGTTGAATTTTCTAGGCCCATTTGTCCTGGAACTTTCAAGATAGGCCCCTTGACCTTTGAGCTTACATTTACTACTTATTGTGATGGGTTTGTGGGCCATAATATGCAAGTAGTTGGGCCCTTGGTTGCCCACCAAAATAACCATTGTACTTGAGCCAAATTGTGAGGCCCAACTCACTTAAAATAAGTATAAGGATTGCCCTTGTGGTTGGATTACCGGGCTGCCCATTAGGCCCACCACAATATGTGGGTTTATGACCTTTATGGTTGGGCCCAAACCTTGCTTGAGGGCCCACCATATTGCCTATATGTTGGGCTTGGTGTATAACCCACCAGGCCATGGATTGCTTAGGCCTTGGGCCTTGTTTCATATTTGAGTAGTGACGGGCTACCTTTTGGGACCCAGTTGAGGTTGGATATCCTCCTTGGTGGCCCTAAGGTAGGCCCATGGGTTGCTATGGGTGGTTTAAGGCCCACCATAGGCCCTCGTTAGGACCGCTTATTCCTTCAGGCTTATATATTGCCCTCCTTAGCTTTGTGGGCTACCCCAAAGTATTGCGCCCCCACTAGAGGATTGTTCCTTAGATTAATTGTCTAAGTACCTAAACTTGATTCCTTGGGAAGGAGGAGTATGTTCTAAGTCATCATCGCCGTAGGCACACCCTCATAACCCATATGCATCATGGTGTGTTGGATTTCATTTGTGCATCGTCATTGGGTTGATATGATAAAGGGATGGAGTTCCCTTCTTGTGCATATTGAGTGCTTAGAGCTAGTGCATGATTAGTATGCGTAACTCATGCATCTGACACCGCATCTCATAGAAATGATCGCCCTTGTTTCACCAGGGCCTTGTCTCCACAAGTATATTCATGGATGGTTGTATGTGGACACTGAAAATATTCTTCTTGAGCATTAGGGTGCATAGGATGCACTTGAGTAAAAGCCCCTAAACTTCCATGGTACTAAGGATATGCCCCAGCGTCATGAACATGAGCTCTCGAGTGCCTTACACCGTTAGGTCACGTCTCCCACTATCATGTAGTCAGTTGGGATGAGATGTGGCCTTATCCGCCTGAGTAAGAGGGCATTGCTAGGCTGAGTTTGACCAGCTCATGAATGGGTCTGCTACCGTCAAGCCTTGCTGGTGAATGGTTGTCCACAGGCGGGTAGTGACGTCTCCTACGCTAGGTTGACAGTGTGGGTCTGTAAAGCGACAGTCATCCGGTAGTGCATTAGACCCTAGTGATATTCCTTATGATGGAATTGTATTGGATATGTGGACTGATTATGAGCATGGGCATTACTTCGTATTGCATTGGTATCGGCTATATAAGCCTTATTGCATTGCATAGCCTTGGTATGGCTTCTTGCATTCATGGGTTAGCCTTGGTAAGGCTAGTGATATTGGCATTGATCATGTTTCCCTTCTGCATCTCCTATTATTCTTCTGCGCACCATTGTCACACATTTTCACCACCCTCTAAGCTTTCTATAAGCTTATGCACAATTGATGCGTGTAGGAGATCCTAGGTCAGTGTCGTAGCGGCAGAGCTTGGATAAGAGTTGAGCCGAGGACCCCAGTGTTGTAGATCTTTCCTTCTTTCTTTTGTTATCTTATGTATTTCCTTTCAACCTTGTACTTGAAAAGTTCAAATTCATAGTGGATTTTGCTGTGTGTTCCTTTATTATTTCTAAGATTTACTTGTTGTGATCTTGGGTATGCACTTATTGAAATGAATATATGATTTATAAAAATTCTCCCTGTAGGATATCAGGATTGAAACCTGCTTTAGGAGCCAAAAATGGGGTACTACGGAGGCTGTTACGGCGAGAACCGATTATCAGATTCCTTGTGAGTCTGGTTACCGAGTCTGAAGCATGACAGGGAGGCACCCATCCCCACCAACAGTTAAAGGGAAACACCCCCACCAACAATTCAGCAACATAAGGGGTAGAAGCAGCCCATCCATTAGATCGACAAAGGGAAGTGGCCTTACCTTGACTGAGTGGACATCAGGATCTCACTACAATGTGGATCCGAGGAGCTTGAGGAGCTCCAACTTCTGAGTGAAGAGATCAGGTCAGACTCCAACTCTGAACCCGATTTAGTAAACATCATGGTCATCGGGATGGATGACCCACATGTACAAACATAGTAGAATAGCAGGATCGAACGGGGGGAAAGAACCGGGCTGAACAGTCATCCCCCTAATAATCGAATCAGCCGGTAAGCCATACACGGATGTCGGCCTAAAAAAAGGCCAATGTAAATAGCAGTTGGTACCCCGAAATAGGACAAGATCAATCATGGTTTGTAACACCTTCCTGTTCAGGATCCCTTGGCGACACAAAAAAATAAATCAGAAGACCTCCAAATCACAAAAACATCAAATATTTCTCAAAATCACAAAACATCAGAAAATCTTCAAAAATCCAAAACAACAGAAAAGCTTGTAAAAATCACTATGCCAAACACTCCACACATGGCTCCAGAGTTTGAGGTCGACTCATATGATTTCAATCTAGAGTTGGACTTTGAGCTCATGGGCTTAGATGAAGCCAAAGATGAGGGAAATGATGATACACCTCTCGAACTTGAGGATTCCTTCGAAAGGTTCGAAACAAAGGCCAACGTTGTGGTAGTCAAATTTGAAGTTGTGAATTTAAGATCACCGGAACTCCCTAGAGAAGTGCGCATCGGCAGATCACTGTCTCTGGAATACAAACAGAGGATGATGGAATTTTTAAGACCAAGGTTTTCCAAATTTTCCTTCTCTTACGAAGATATGCCAGGGCTCGATGAAGATTTGGTAATACACCACTTGCCAATGAAGCCAGACATGAAGCCTATCGAGCAGAAGCTACGACGAATGAAGCTAGAATGGACCCTAAAGGTCCGTGATGAACTCATCAAACAATACAATGTGGAGTTCCTGGTAGTCTTCAACTACCCGGAATGGCTCGTAAATATTGTACCAGTTCCAAAGAAGGATGGAAAAGTCAGGATGTGCATCGACTTTAGGGACCTCAACCAAGCAAGTCCTAAAGATGATTTCCCTCTGCCTCACATTGACACGCTGGAAGATAATACTATTGGACACAAGAACTTCTCCTTCATGGATGGCTTTCTGGCTACACTCAGATCAAAATGGCAGTCAAAGATCGTGAGAAGACTTCTTTCATTACACCATGGAGAACTTTCTGCTATTGGGTTATGCCCTTAGGGCTGAAGAATGCAGGAGTTACATATTAGCGAGCCATGACTGCCTTGTTCCACGACATGATAAACAAAGAAATGGAAGTCTATGTGGATGACATGATCATCAAATCTCGCACAATCGAAGGGCATTTTGAAGACCTCAAGAAACTCTTCGACGGGCTAGAAAAGTTCAAGCTCCGCCTCAACCCGCAAAAGTGTCTTCGGCGCAACCGGAGGCAAGCTGTTAAGCTTCATCGTCAGCGAAGATGGCATTCGAGTGGACGAGACCAAGACCAAAGCAATCATCAAGATGCCACTGCCCAATATCGAAAAAGAGATTTGGGGTTTCCTCGAGAGGATCTAGTACATCAGCCAATTCATCGCACAGCTCACACCTATTTGTGAGCCCATATTCAAGCTCTTAAGGAAGAACTCGCCCAAGGAATGGAATGACGACTGTCAAGTGGCTTTCGACATGATCAAGAAGTACCTGCTAAATCCTCCAGTGCTCATGCTACCTAGTCCAGGTAGGCAACTACTGATGTACATATCCGTCGTAACAGAAGCAATCGGATGCGTCCTCGGCTAACAAGATGATACTGGAAGAAAGGAGCAGGTGATCTACTATCTAAGCCGACGGTTCACGAGCTACGAAACCAAATACTCTAGCTTAGAGAAAACGTGCCTCACCCTATTCTGGGCAACGCAACGGATACAACAATACATGATTGCTCACCCAATCCTTCTGCTCACTCGCATGGACCCGTTAAAGTACCTGTTCGAGAAATCAGCACTAAAGGGCAGGATTGAAAAATGGCAACTACTGCTTTCCGAGTTCGACATCACCTATGTCACTTAGAAGGTAATCAAGGGGTAAGCACTAGCTGATCACCTAGCAACACACTCTCTGCCAGATTACCAACCATTGAATACCTTCTTCCCTATGAGGACATCCTCCTAATTAAGGAAGAAGAAGAAAGAAAAGCAGGAGAGTGGACACTCTTCTTCGACGGAGTTGCAAATTCAAAAGGGAGTGGGGTAAGAGCAATAATCTAATCTCCCGATGACGTCCTAATTTCCATCTCCATGCGATTGGCATTCCAATGCACCAACAATGTGGCTGAGTATGAAGCATGTATCGCTAGTCTAAGAGAAGCCATAATCCTCAATGTGAAGAAGTTACGAGTCTTCGGAGACTCACAACTCATCATTAATCAAACAAATGGTGACTGGAAGACCATGGATGAAAAGTTGATCTCGTATCACGTCTATCTAGAGAATCTGACCGAGAAATTTGAAGAATCACATTCTCTTATATGCCCCGAGCCAAGAACCAATTTGCAGATGCTCTGGTTACCCTTGCCTCGATGCTAGAAATTTCGAAAGGAATTACCGAATGGGAACTCACCATCGAACTCCAAGAAGAACCCACGTTCTGCCTACAGATCGATGAAGCCGAAACCCCTCCGAACGATCGGTCATGGTACACAGATATCAAAGAATATCTCGAGCATCAGAAGTACCCGGAAGGAGCAATGTCAACCAATCGTCGCACCATCTAACGGCTAGTGGCCTAGTTCATAATCACCGGGGCATCCTCTACAAGCGATCCTTCAATCAAGTCCTTCTTCATTGCGTGGATGAAATAGAAACAGCTCAGATCATGTCAGAAATCCACAAAAGACTATGCGGCCCACACATGAACGGACACATGATGGCGAAGAAGATCCTACGGCTTGGTTACTATTTGCTAACAATGGAGACAAATTGCTACAAACACGTCAAGAAGTGCTTCAAGTGTCAGGAACACGCAAACTAGATTCATGGACCTGCTTCCAAACTCTACAACCTGACGACACCATACCCCTTCTCAATATGGGGACTTGACATCATTGGCAAAGTCAACCCTAAAGCTTCAAACGGGCATGAGTACATCCTGGTGGGGGTAGATTACTTCACCAAATGATAGAGGCAGCATCCTACACTACCATCGTAACATCTCACGTAATCAAGTTTATGAAGAACAATATCATCAGCTGGTATGAGATTCCTCATGCCATTATTACAGATAACGGGACTCCGTTCGTCAATAAAAGGATGGGCGATTTCCTCGATAAATTTAAAATCCAACATCATCAGTCAAGCCCCTACCGTCCTCAAATGAATGGTGGGGTCGAAGCTGCAAATAAGACTATCATCCGCATACTGGAGAAAATGGTCAAGACATATTGCGACTAGTCCGAAATGCTCCCATACGCACTTTGGGGTTATCGAACATCTGTACGATCTGCTACATGCATAACTCCATACGAACTCACATATGGAATAGAAGCAGTGCTACCAGTTGAAATTGAAATCACATCACTCCGGATATTGCTGGAAAGCGAAGTCGAGAAAAGCGAGTGGCAACAAGCAAGATACGATCAACTACACCTGGTAGACAAAAAGCGCAGGCATGCGATAAGCCACTCGCAATGCTACCAAAGGAGGATCGTACGGGCCTACAACAAAAGGGTCCGAAAAAGAAGTTTCAAAGTCGGTGACATGGTCATGAAGCGTATCTTACCGCCGCACTTGCCAGATCCCAGAAGAAAATTCAAACCCTCGTGGGACGGACCACTGATTATTCAGGAGGTACTTTCAAGAGGCGCTCTTCGGCTCACCAGTCTGAGAGGAGAGGATCTTCCCGAGCCCATCAACGCCAACAATGTGAAGGTCTATCACGAATAACCATACCTAATCATGTCAATGATTACAATTGCAAAGATGTACCCATCACTTGCCCCAACCAAAAAAAAGGAGAAAAACACCCTTCGTCCACCAAAAACAAAATCACTTCTCCCACCAAAAAGTATCCATCCCTTCCCCCACCAAAACAAACAAATATATATATATATATATATATTCAAAAAGAAGAGTACCCATCATTTCTCCCATAAAAAGAAGAAGAAACAAACAAAAAGAAGAAGAAAAGACAAAAAACCTCAAAAAGAAGACAAAAAGGGAGAAGAAAATAAGATCAACCCACACCCCCAAATAATCCGACCAACACAAAACAACTTACGATTGTGATCAAAGACAAGGACAGGAAGGTAACCAGTTAGCCGGCTATGAAGGAAATCACTTTGTTTCTCCCAACACTCTAAAAAAACAGAGAGAGAGAGGAGAGAAAACATGCATAAGCACAAAGGGCGAGTTGAAAACCCGAAAGGGTGGCTCGAGTAAAAATAGCAGGCATGTAGCAGACTTGGTAAAAACCTAAAAAAGCGCCAAGGGTAAAAACATCATAGCTGCTAAGGGATAGGTAAGATTAAAAACCCGGGACGTAGTGAAAATTCGAAAGGACGCTACGGGCAAAAATGATGGGAAAGACAGTCATAGGGAAAACCCGAAAGGGTGCTAAGGGCAAAAATGGCTAAATAAAGAATAAAAAAATAAAAAATAAAAGTGCAGGTATAAAAGAAGCCGAAACCACCAGCGCAACAACGAGATACAAGGAAAGGACCAATTTCAGATTAGTATTCTATCAGACTCTGCTCATATCCAAAGGACACGATCCTTGACATACTCTCAGGGAACTAAGATCTCTAGTACACAACCAAAACTACTAAACACAACGTGGGCTAAGCCCAACATTCTAATCCCAATCATCCAAAGCACAAATCCAAACATAAGCTGACAAATTTGGCAACAACAAAACTTTTATTTCTTTTCAAAAAGTTTCTTTTACATCATTTTCTTTCTTTATAAAAATAAAAACAAAAAGCATTCGTGCATACAGGACAAGTAGCTGATCAAGTCAGGGATCCCAGGTAAGCCTCTATCTTATCCCTCGTACATCGACAATCTCTGTCTAAGTCGCTCTACCTCCATGTGCAAGTAGAAGATCTCGTCCTGCTCTAGGCAATGCGCAGCAAGCATGCTCTCATCGTCCTGTCGTCCCATTGCTAGCCGACAGGCCATATCCTCGCAGGAGTGACGGAGAATGGCAAGCTCAGATATAAGATGGTCGTGCGTGGCAAGCAGAAACGTCGGATCAATGAAAGGCTGCTCCTCGAATGCCTCAAATGAATCATCAACACTTGAGGAGGATGAAGTAGTATAGCCAGACATATCTCAATCATCGACCTCATCTGTCAAGTGCCAACTAGGGACCTGATGATAAAGTGACTGCTCTGCCACCCATCGTTGGTATGGCACAGTCGCCAAAGGGGGAGCCCAAGACTCAAACTACAAGGCTGCCGCATCCAAGCAGCCCTACCAGGAAATCCAGACTCGTCGGTACAAAGCAATCAGGCCAGAAGGAAGAGGAGATGTCCAAATGCAGAAAAGGCGAAGTCAAGAACATCCTGCCAAAAGCCAAACTGCCGGAGAAAATGAATGGGATGATAAGAGCAATATCCTCCAAGGCCTAGCAACAACAAAGGAGTGCAAGTTGTGCTACAAATCAAGGGCATACGGCAGAGCCATGAAGCTTCCCAGCTAATCTCCTATCCTCGAAGCTGAGAAAGCATACGATGGTATAATGACTCAGTGGCCTCCGCACCAAAGGGAAGGGCATCGAGCAATAAAGACAGCACATCGTCATGGCAGGAGTCAGGCCACACAAGCAGAGGGGTCATATAAAGGTGCTCCCACAGCCATACCTGGAGAAAGGTACGAGTCGAGCTCAAGTTGCAAGCAAATAACAGGGCAGAGGAAAGTAAAGAGGACAAAAGCAAAAAATACCTGAAGAAATGAACATTAGCCCCGGAGGATGCGAGTATGTCCAAGCGAGCACTCAGTCAAACCTAAGAAGAGCTCCGCCATCACCACAGAGACAATGCTCCGACGGCCCAGAACATGGTGGAACACATTAAGTAAAACTGCTAGCGATGACTATAGCTAGCCAGAAAAAATCGGCTCCGCCAGGACATAAAAGATCAGCACATTCAAGCACTGAAGCTGGCGATCAGATCCTAGTCCCCCTCGAGCAGTTGAACAACGATCGTACGGGAACTCAAGGGAAAACTCATCAATCCTGCCCTCTGTAGTAGGAAGCGTGGTCGAAAATCCAAACCATGAAATCATATCAGCAAGATGAACCGGCTCAAATGAAGGGATATAAGGCTCCCAAGTAAGAGGAAGACCAGATAAGCATGCAAATTCCTCTAAAGATGAGCCCAGCTCTAAATCTTTGAAGGAAAACAGGTTCAACGCTGGAACCTAATCATATGAAGCCACGTTCAACAGTCACCAGTCTAGGCGAACTCTGTGGAAATGAAGAACCTCTCGGAAGCTGAGGGAGCCCAGCTCAAAGATCTCAAACTCGGTCAAGCTCTCAATCCAGATATGCAACCGCTCAAAACATGTGTCGCGTGGCTGCAACCGACAAGTCCAGACAGGCACACCCTCCACAATCTAGAACCCAGGATTCACAAGTGAATCGTCAAAAATGGGCATGCCCTCATCTAGCAGATCAACCTCATGGTGTCGAAAAAATCCTGACTTGCCCATCGCATCCTAAAGAGTACCCTGGAAAGCTACAGCAGGCGGGCTCGAAACTCTAACAATCGCCACATCAGGAATAGTCTGAAAAGTACACACCCCAAAAGCTGTGACCCCAAAGTACCCCAGTAGTTGACTGGACTGGTACCCTGATCCCCAACAGCAGTAGCCTGTCCCATCACTGCCTCGAAATCCACACTAAATATCTGACCTAATCCATCCACGAGAAGTCCATCACCCACTAAATCCAAACCACTCGAACCATCAAAGTGGGGCCTGCCACCCATCCGGATCCGATCCACACCATCTGTACCACTTGAACCCACCAACATGACATCCCACCATCCAAGTATGCCCCACCAAAATCCGAACCTTCCAGCATCCCGCCAACACCATCCACCATTCCTCCAACACCATCCACACCATCCAATGATCCAACCATCCCAACATCCATAACATCCGATGGCCCACCAAGCATGGAACCATCAAATCAATCCAAACCATCAAACTCGTTCAATCCATCCAATCCCACCTCATGGCTACCATTAATGGAGGTAGGAGCCATGCCATAAATGGCATTGACCTCTCCAAAAGAGCCCATCACACCACCACCAACCCCCATCAATCCACCCATAAATGAGCTCTCACCACCATAAATAAAAGACCCACCACCCATCTCTCCATCATTTATGTTGGGCCCACCAACATCTCCATTATGACTAGCCATAATAAAGACAAGAGAAGAAGAAGACAAAGGAGAGAAAAGACAAAGGAAGGGGACAAAAAGGAAGAAAAAAAGGACAAAGGGAATTATCAGAGGACCTGGGCGAGAAGGGAATAACCAGAAAAAGGGCTGAGAAACAGACAGAGAAGAAGGGCTTTTGCTGGAAGAAAAGACAGACGAGGGCGGTAATCGGATTACCGCTAGCAGTAGTCTGAGTACCGTTGTTGGTATTGACATCTCTGCATTGCTGTCGCGCCTGACAAGACAGAATGGCGGAAAAAAGTCAGTGGGCGGTAGTCCGACTACCATCGGTGGTAGTCCAACTACCGCCCGAGCCCACAATCCCTCGAGATTAAAGGTGGGACCCACATCAGGTACCCTAGAGTATTAGCCACCCACAAAAGACTCAATTGGGATTACAAAAATGCTCAAAGGACAATCCAAAAAGTGACATCAGGCAACTAAAAGCTTCATATATACAGCTGGTGATACATGGTCACATAATACAATGGAGCTAATCATCATCAGGTATATAGTCGTTTGAATCCTTCTGAAAAACATGCGGCCCTAGAAGTCCTCCTCTGGTAAAACAAGCACCGCCACCCAGGGCATAAGCAGGCTGCAAAATAGGGCCAATACTGTACTGCTCACACCATGAGCTGTACTCCCTCACTGGATCAACGAAGGTGCTAGCATCAAAACCTTTCAATGCAGCGATCAACTCCCGCTCGGGAACCGACCTCCAATCAGATGGACCAAATGGTGGACTAAGTGGAACTAGTGGACTGCCAGTAAACCGCCAAAAGAGCCTCTCTCCAAGATACGACTTCATTATGTGAAGATCTTCTAAGATGTGGCACCGTCGTGAAGCCTGAAAAGCCACCTAAGCCCTAGGTGTAAGCACAGCATCCGAATGAAGATACGACCTAGTATGGAACTGCAAAAAATAAAGAAATCAGGGATAAAGGGAGAGCAAGAAGCAGATAACACAAGGCAACACAGGACAATTACTCACATCATCAAGGACGAGGGCATCAACCTTTGACCTCCACATGAGATCAGAAAACATGTGCGTACGGCTACGGTTGTCCTTATACCATAGCATCATGCGCGGAAAAGGAGGTGAATGGTGGATCAAAGTGGGCGTCAGGTGCGGGAAATGGTCAAAAAAGCAAACCTGCATAAGGCCACAGTCATAAATTGTAGCCAATCATCCCAAGGAGAAGAGTGTAGAAGAGAGGATTTAAAGGGTACCTCAATGACCGGATAGAAACCAGTCAAAGATCTGCTGATGTAGCGACTGGCTTTGTCCAACCCTTCATACAAATGGGCGAGGAGAGCTGCATTCCAATTGTACAGCATGGGAAAAGTGATTTTAACCACAAGTGATAATAGACGGGAACTCACCAACTCGTTCTCATGACAGAATATCATCGCCCCCATAGTGCACAATATTAAGGCCCAGGCCTTTACAATGGCCACAGCCTTGGTCTCAAGAATATGTCGAGCAAAGTTCGAGGACAGCCAAAGCAGCCTGAACTGATGGCCAGAGAAGTCCGAGGAGGCCGGCATCATCCCTAGTAGGATCATCCAATCGTCATCAGAAGGCACCGGAAGGTCCTCCTCAAAAGGAACAGATCCCCCGTCATACCTAAGACCCAACTGCATATAGACGTCATATGGAGTGATCCCCCACTCCTCAAAGGGTAAATGGAAAGTATGGGTCTCGGCGTGTCATTGCTCAGTCAAAACAGACAAAAGGGACATGTTCATCTTGCTCAGATGAACCCAAAACAGGCTGGCGAATGGAGTGCGCTCCAATACATCAAAGAAAAGAGGTTGTGGGTCCTTAAACCAATCGAGCCGGTGGGTCCTGACTCCACGCCCCCTCAAGATCGCAGGAGTGCCACCTTCCCAAGCCACGTCGGACAGATGTTGACCCTCTCAGGGGACGAAACATGGATCAGCTGACCGACTAGAAGGACCAGCCTCATTCCTACCGTGGTGAGGCATTCTACACAAATAAGATCCACAAGTAAGTATCATTCTCACCATAAAGTCAAGGCCTAAGGACAAAGTCAAAGGTCTAAGTCAAAGTCAAGGCCCCAAGTCAAAGTCAAGGTCCAAGTCAACGTCAAGGTCCAAATCAAAGTTAAGGTCCAAGTCAAAGTTAAAGTCCCAAGCCCATGACAAAAGCCCAAGACAAAGCCCATCAAGGCCCAAATGTTCAAAGCCCATCAAGGCCGAATGTCCAAAGCCCAAAAGCCTTATATCCAAATCTCAAAGCCCAATGGGCCCAAAGTCCAAAAGTCCAATGAACCTAAAAGATCAAAGGGCCCAAAAATCTACCAAAGGTCCAAAAGCCCAAAACCATTGTCCAGGGCCAAGCCCATTTCATGGCCCATATGTCTAGATAAGGCCCATGTCCTCAATCCATGATCTAGGACCCACTTGAGAAACCAATTTCATACATGGCCAAAATCATGCAGAAAAAAATATGATCCACTCCACAAGTGTTGACCACCATCAAGATCCATACCATCAAAGTGCTCAAGTGGGTCCCAAATCACCCATCTTATGATCTAGATCATCCAAAAAAAAAAAGACAAAAACCAAATAAAAGAGTGGGCCCCCTTTCTTATCACACCCCACTCTAACAAAATAATATATATATATATAATAAAAAATAAACAAATAGATAAAAAATTCAGCCAACTCTTTGGCCAAAAATAAAAAATCCAGCGAGATCCAATAGTTGAGATCGGACCAAAATGATCAACGGTCCCGATCATAATTCTCTCAGACCCAAAAGAAAATCCAAGGCCACAAATAAACTCCTCCAAACATCCTACAAAGAAAATCTAGCCAAACTCGAAGCAAGCATAAGCAAAGATTCATGATCATCCACCTGAAAAATGAATAAGGAAAACCAGGAAAAACTATAGAGATCAATGGCCAAGAAACTTCGGTGTCCCTGGATGCCCCTGGGACAAGATCAAATAAGGAATGAGGGTGCAACAGTCGGACCAGCACCCACCCCGAACCAGCAGGCAAAACCAGTGACCGGTGGTAATCAGATTGCCACCTCTGACCGAAATCGTTTGAGACAGAGGGCCTGTCTCCATTGACAAGAGGAGACGTCCGAACCTCCCTTGGATCCGTTGGACAATAACCTAAAAAATCAAAAAGGAAAAGATTCCCCCATAAAAATTTACTTCTCATCAGTCCATCTCAAAATCTCACGAGAAACTGCGAATCTTGACAAAGTGAAATGATAAATTGCTCGAAAAAAACCAAGAGAAAAATCTCAAAAGTACAAATATAATACAATCAAATCCCCCATTATTTTAGTGGAGGCCATCTGACTGTTTAATCTGAACAGTACAAATAAAAATCGGACGATCACGATCACCCGCGAGATCGGACGGATCTTTTAAAAATCTAAAAATATTTCAAACCATCAACCCCATCAGCCTATCAGTGGAGGCAATGCAACTATTAATTTTCACAAATAAAAATCGAACAACGACGCCCACCCGCGAGATCGAACGGATATTTTCCAGAAAATCCAAAAAAAAATATTTTCAAATAAAATCCCCAAGGAGTCTAGCTCCAAAGAGAATAGCTTTCAAAAAAAGTTTTCAAAACGCATGCGGCACGTAGTACACTGAGGAATCTTTCATATTCTCCAGTTGCGGTCAATGCAAACAGCTTAATAAGTTTCGATCTCTTCCGATTTCCCCAGAGGATAATGCAATCCATACATGATACATGTACGATTGGCCCAATCTCTATATCTGGACAGTCATACGAATGCTAGTAGAAATGAGTGGATCTATCTCTGGAAAGAATAATCAAACTCAAAGTGACAAGAATCCATTGTAACCAAAGTAACAGAATCAATAGATTGCATGGCAGAAGATTACCTACACATACCTAGTCTGGGATGTTCAAAAAATTTGATCGAGTCCAAGTTGGCATAGTGAGTTCCCCGTAAGGCTGCACAAACACGCAGGGTAGCTAACCTCTTTGATGATCAAGTGGAACGAATACTCCTAGGGTGATTGCATAGCAAAGGAAACGACATATCAAAACAGTATAGGAATCCTCGTAAAGCCGCAATGAACATGCAGAGGCCCTACTTTTCCAGACTTACTCTCCAATGCTATTAATAATCTGACGTGAAAGGGTTGTGATTGGTGACCCGTAATGCCGCACGAATGTGCAGGGACAATCAAAACATTTTCGTCAACCCTTATAATATTTGCAAGTCATCTCTTTTCCAAACAGTCAACTAACAATGATACAATGGTAGGTAACAGATTTGAATCACTATCGTTTCTGACCAGAAGGGTGGGGTATCCACTCGCTTTGGCGCTCGATTGCTCACAACCTCGGCCAAAGAGGGGCATTTATAGACACCCCACCTAGGCTAATATCTTGAGAAGGCTAAGACAGTCTGAGAACCATGACCCTAACCTGCACCCCGAAATCCTAAATCTGCACCCTAAAACCCTAACCCACACCACAAAATCTTAAATTCGCACCTCAAAATCCTAATTCATACCCGAAACCCTAACCCGCACCCCAAAACACTAATTCACACCCGAAACCCTAATCCATACCTGAAACCCTAACCTGCACCCTGAAACCATAACCCGCACACCGAAACCCTAATCCACACCCCAAAACCTTAATCTGAACCTCTAAACCCCACCTTAACCTTAGCCTAGACCCTGAACCCAGCCAAACCCAAATTCCAGTCCAAACCTAAAACCCGTAAGAATCAGAATCAGCATGGGAACACACCTATTCAAAGCTGAAAGCCCGGAAGTAGACTATCGAATGAGCCAGCGCACCAAACGAGGCCCAATAGATAAAGCCTGGCCCGGGCGATAGTTTGACTATCACCGCCGGTACTCAGATTACCTTCGCTTATGGGGTGCGTGTGTCCTTCGAGCAACAGCTGTCTATGCATGCGAAAGTCAACTTTCTTTAGAAATTACCCCTACAGCCAGCACTATTTACCTTCTTACCAACATCAAGAGCCAATGGGAGTGCGTCACGTACTGTCTCTCTCCTCAACCACTCACAAGCTACCATGTCAGCTTTCACCCTCCACAACCCTAAAAATTATCATAATGCCATTGGAGAAGGCTATAAATAGCCCTCTCCTCTTCTCATTTTCACACAACACTCACCAACTAAGAGGGAGAGGGAGAGAAAGAGAGAAAGAGAGTGAAGGAGGGAAGGAGCTCCTAAGCTTTCAAGTTCTGATATTCTAGCTACCCCCTAGCCCTCCTCTAAACCTTTCCAACCCATAACCCCAGCCCAGATTGGTCATGGTCCGACCTATGATTTAACCTATTTAAGTTCAAGCCAAATGATCCATTCATCTCATACACAAGCAATCATTATGACATTTATTCCCTTCTCAACCCCCTTGCTTCTTTAGATTTCTAATGAACGTATGCTCTGTGACTTGCCGCACATTGGATCCTGTCATACCAGAAATTCCTAGTAATCTAGTCCATTTTTTTACCTCTTTGCATAAGCATCATCACATCTGCCTTCTAGACACACTGTTGGACGTATGCTCTGTGGCTTGCCGAAATCTCGGATCTTACTACATTAGAAATTCGCATGTGTGCCTAGTCCTCTCACGACCATATCATACATCCCTTGAGATTATTTTACAACACAAAGTAGAGACTGTACATTCGTACAGGCAGAGAGGGTGCCTAACACCTTCCCTCTTTGCAATCGAGGTCCCTTACCCGAAATCCCGGATCGCAGATCAGGAGTCAATCTAAGGTAGGAGAGTCTTCGGATTTCTCCAACCTTGCATATTCCACGGGTTCTAGCCGACTGCGGGATTCTGAGATTAATTGGCTAGTGGCGACTCCAACATCCACAAATCAGCCTAATCACCCCCACAATATCAAACCCATAAAACACGCCAATCAGCGTGGGCACCGATTCCCAGTGTTCACAAGGTGCGACTGCCCAAAAAGACTTATATAAACCAATATCTTTATGTTAAAAAGTTTAAGAATTACAAGATTTAACACGTGAAATAATAAAATGCATATAAACTTAAGCCGCAACATCGCGCAACTTCTCTTGGCAATTACAATCATGCATCCTTAACAATTGTACCATTCTCCTCATCAATCCAAACATGAATATCATTTAAACCACATACACTACCTGTACGGTTATATATTTGATGAATGAGTGGCTAGCTCAGTATGAATTTCCCTCAAGATTACACATCACCGCATTAGTCAAGCATAGTTTAAAGAAATAAGGCATACAAAACAATACATGATGCAATCCTATTTAAATTCATAGATGCGTGAATGCACATCGACCTGGGGATGCTCATCCAATCGGACTTGGGCTCATCACCCATGCATATGGCTGGTCACCAGCGTAGCACATCACATGCATGCATCACGTATAGCATAATGACCAAGCCATCGTACATCACGTACGAGGGTTGATAGTTGATGGTCTAGGAGCTAGCGAAACGATACCACACTAAGACTTAAGGGCACGTGCTACAACATCCAGAATTAGCCACCTGTCATCGCCCGTATGCCATGAATGCATGATTAGCCAAACCATTATTATTCCAATTACAACTAGCCAATTTAAGAAAGCTCAAAGGTCACTATGGGGGGCTCGTCACCCAGCGTATGCTGACAGCTCAGGTATAGTGTCCCATTCCACCATCCCCGGCTCATGAGACTCCAATATTGGGATGTTTAATGGAACATCATCGACTATTAGCCAATCATAGTTTAACATATGGAGCTTACCATCGCATGGTTGCATAAAAATAATATGTCGAACCCACATAGGAAAAATACCAAAACTAAGCCACATAGGGCAGATATCAAAACTAAGCCACATGGGGCAAATATCAGATCAAAGCCACGTATGGCAAATACCAAATCGATGTGATAAAAAGACTGTCATTAAAGTCACGTAAACACAACGACCATGGATGGTAAACCCACATCAATATTCACATCATTCAAGTAACCACTAGGTCGAAGGTCCATTATGATCACAATCAATCAAGTTACATCCCAAGTCTGGATGTACAAATAATAGTAGAGTTTTCCACTAATAAATGTACCAATTCTCAAGTTCCCCAAGCAATTCATAAACATGAAAGGATATAAAAGTACAACATATAGATGTTTATGCATACTAAGTGTTGAGCACATGATTAATAATCAAATTCAACAACTAACACAAGTAATAATAAATTAGAGATAATTATCAGTTGAAATAAAATTGAACTATTACTTAAGCTAACAGGAAAGTGGAAAGCTCAATGGGAAGAAATCATCACCTCACGAGTCGAATCACCAACTAATGTTGCTAGGAAGCACATGCACCCTTATAATTGAATCCTACAATGAATTGTGAAGTTGTACGTGAGATCAATGTTTTTACAAAGTATCTATGGTTAAGACTAATATAACCTAGGGTTTGGATTACTTATTTTTAGGGTTTTGATATAGAATTAGAGTTTCATCCTAGAGTTTGGTCCTATACTTAGATTCTAGGGTCTGAATTGTAGTTGGTGTACATTAAATTACAATGTTAATTTAATAATTACAAAACAATTATTAGCATTAGTGTTATAATTTATATTAGCTAACACAGTAATAATAATCATTATGATGATAATTAATATTATGATTTACTATTAAAGGTAATATTTAAGAGTGATAAATAACATACTACTATTTAATAACTGTAATTTTGTTTATAATAGCTAGTTTAAGCATAGATAATCTACTATTAGCTAATTATATCTAATATTAGTAATCCTAGTAAAAATGATAATAATACATTGAAATGAGTCTAGTCTGGGAAGAAAGTGTTGACTCACCTACATCGACTTGGTTGGTTTGTTGAGTCGACTCAACTGGAAACTCGGCAACCTCTAACTGCTCTCATCTTCTCCTTCTCTTCCTTATCTTTTCTCTTTCCTTTCTCTTCTTTCTCTCTTTACCCCTCTCTACACAACCAGATGATTTTAGACTCAGCCAAACCCATGCCCAACTTGGACCAACTCGGTGGATTTCAGCCGAGTTTACTTGACAAGTCAAAGCCCCATTGCTCCTTAACTACCAAAAAAATGACCAAAGGCTACGGACTATTCTGGTTTTTAGCAATGGATATAAACCATAGCTCATTTGCTATGGCTTAAAACTGTATCTAAAACTACAAAACCGTAGCTAAAAGGTAAATTCGCCAGACGTACATACAACCTTGGATAGCCCCATAAGGGACTCTATAAGGCCCATTAAAATGTGTGTACTCCATCTAATACATCTATCCATTTTTAAAGAGTGTGTTAGGGCAAGAACCCAAAAAAGGAAGTAGATCGAAAGCTCAAGTGGACCACACGGTAGGAAAGAGTGGAGATTAATCCATTAATTGATGATGTGGTTCAATTAGACCTTCAATTTGCCTAGATGTTGGGTGCATTCCCTATAAAAAAAATTACAAAATTAATGAACAGAGTGGATATACTGATTGCATCAAGATGGACCCTACAAAGCCCTTAACAAGGCCGTCCATCCAGATCCCATGAAATGTGCACCCGTGGAGGGCCTGTTATGGATTGTATAATGGCTACGGTCATATTGGCTTTTGGCTCGCGCAAGATTCAAGCTTGCTTTCTTCCTTCTTCGTTCTTCTACTTCTTCCTTTTGCCAACATGTCCAGCAGACCAGGAGCAAGCCTAACTTGGTAGACTCATCTTGGACTCGACCCACTTCACGTTCATGACCTAGCAACGAGTCAGAACCTCACCTCAACTCGATAGGTGTGGAGTTGCAAGAAGGCGACCAGCAACCCTCTCTCTCTGACTCCCTCCCTTCTTCTTCTTCTTCTTTGCTTATTGAAAGTCCAGGTGCATCTAGACTCGACATAGACACAACCCAAAACCCAACAAAATAGACCCAACTTAGTGATCCATGACTCGCTTAAGTCGTGCTACAACAACAAACTGCCCCACACGCACTACCTTCCCTCTCTCTCTCTCTCTCTCTCTCTCTCTCTCTCTCTCTCTCTCTCTCTCTCTCTCTCTCTCTCTCTCTCTCTCTCTCTCTTTTCCTTGCCTTTTACAGAGCCTGGACACAACTCAGACTCGTCTGAATTGGACTGTCTACGGCCCCAACTCAGACAGCAACACGACCAGGTCGCCTGGTGCAACAAGTTGATATAGTGCGGCACCAGCTTAAACCCACTCTCCCTCATTCTCTCTTCATCTCTCCATCTTCCTTTCTCCTTTCTTTCTTTCTCTTAACCCTAGCCACCAATAGATCAAACCTGACCAGAACTCGCCCCGAATCGAGATGCCTTGGTGCGGCTTGAACAGGGAAGAAGGAGGTGGCCATTAATGGCGTTTCCTCCCCGAGCACCTCTTCTCTTATTTTCTTTCTTCCAAACACTTCAGATGGACTGTAGGGAGTTTTTAGACAAGCTTTTTCAAAGCTTAAGGGAGTTTTAGCTGGTGGGTTCGAATGAAGAATGGAAACGGCCGGTCTTTCTCGAGTAGCTACGAGAATAGGAGAGGAGGTGTGTTGCACGATCCTTCCCCTTTTTATTATTTACCCTAAATCCCCAGAGCTGTTGGATCAGAAGTGAACGGTCTGGATACTTTGCCTCACAACAAACTTTAAGCACGGCTGGTAAAACAAAACCAGCCACTGTTTTCTTTTTTTTCTACAAGGATGCCTTAAACTACGTGCATTAGTCGAAGGGGATCCTCCTAAATAGACGGACAGGATCAACTAAAGACTCATGCAGATCATAACAGCTAGCCTATCGGAACACTTTCCATTTTCAGAAATTCACAGCCACGCACACCCTTCTTGCACCTATCATGTGCACGTGCACGTGTGCATGGACTTACACAGACAATGGTGTTTTGGTAGAAATCAAGCTCTGAACACGATGGACGATTCAGATCATCCATCTGGGCATTGGAGGTGGCCCACAACTCAACAAATGGATTGTATTAGCCCGTTCAAAATGCGCTGGGCACGAGAGTGAAAAGGAAGGAGATTTTCCTTCTTTGGGGAATCCTGGTCAAACCATTTTGATCAGGTCCGATGTACCAAGGGTGCACACCCATTGTGGTGCAAGCTCAAAAAAATGTGGGGTCCACACTGATGCTAAGTGAAATCCACACCAACCATCAAGTCCCCTATCTCAGTCACGGACCTCTGACTAAAGATGAGGCAGATCTGTACCTTATGAGAGCCATCCTATTCAATTCCATGACTCTAACTAGCGATTACCAACACTTCAACTGTCAGATTATTTCTTGATCGGATCACCGGCATTCTTAAACATTCCCAAGCTTATTTGAATAGATTTAAGTGGTTACTTTCACAACTTGGCACCCATGTGAGTAATTTCATCCCACGGTAGTGTTTAGTGAAATCCACTTCGTCCATGTTTCGAACAAGAAACAAATACATTTGATTTGGCATATTATCTTATTTAAACATAACGGGGAGAGAGTATTAAAGACAATCACCATACTTTATTTCAACTGAGTTCATTTACATCCTCAAACATCCCTTGATTCTAAGATAAATAATCCAATATATGGAAATTGACAAAGTTCAACTATTCATGTCAGATTTCAAATCCAGCAGCACTTCGACTCGTGATTTGATTATCTCTTTAAGAGGAATATGACTCGAATATCTCTTCTATTGGTTTCTCCTCTTGAAGCTTGAACAGAAGAAATCTGGAAACTTGGCCATTTTAGCAGCATAACCAATCTTTTAGCTTTATAGACTGCAGAGCAATCTAGTTGCGCGGACCCGCACAACCGATATGGTTTACGCGGGTCCGCGCAAACCATCGATGCCTTCTCTCTCTCACCTTTAGTCTTCCTCTTTGCTACGCTTCCTCTCCGAAATCTTCAATCGGTTTAAATGAAGGGGGGAGGGGGTATTTATAGACCCTCGCATGTGTGGCACCTCTTGGTGCCATGGGACCCACCGTCCACCAATCTTGGCCATTTCAAAGAAATCATTTCCTAAAACCAGTTGTGTGCGACCACGCAACTGATCTTTGTTTTACGCAGACCCACGCAACTGATATCGTTTGCGCGAATCCGCGCAAACAACCTCAAAGACACTTCTCTTTCTTCTTTCTGTTTCCTTTCTTTTGTCTTACTTCCCAATCTTCCTTTCTTCAATTCTTTCTCATTTTTATGCCTCAACAGATGCCCCCTTAATCCTTTCTTTGTTTCCTCAAAATCAAAGAAAAAGGATCAATTTCTTTACCATGACATGGTTTGCGCCGGTCCGCGCAACTGGTACCCGTGTTCAGTACTCGACCACACTTCCTATAAATACCCCGATCCTTTAATCACTTTTCACACATTTGCACTGTAGCGAACCTCTGCTCCTTTGCAATTTTTTCCACGCAACGAATTATTCACATAAAGTCTTCTGGCCTTTGCGCTGACCCGCGCAATCAACTTTGATTGCGCGAGTCCGTATAACCAGGACTAAGAAAATTCCTTCAGCATTTGAATTTCTCCTCTTCAAGTACTTTCAAGACTTGAAACTTCTTTTCACCATGGCCTGTTCTCTAGCTTCCTCTTCTAGAAGAAAGAACCGTCCATCCTCTTCTAGGCTGAGGCAACCTCTTCTCTTTCTTGGAGTCATGTGGAATAAATGAAGCAACTTTAGATCTCTATAACCCTTTCACCAGTAATCAAACCATTATCCCTATCAATTTACGGCGTCACTGGTCGATTTTACACAGCGAACCCTTTGACCAACAAAATATCTTTGTCTCAGTGAATGACTGGGTCACGAGAGAGCCAAGGATTCTGACAGGATATTTGGGAGAAATGGGCTCTGTCAAAGAGCGGGCAGAATTTACAAGATGAGATTTTTACATCCGCACTATAATCCTCAGTAACCTTCCCCTTCCCACTACTTCGAAATAGCTCAGTAACTATTTTCTCTTGAGAAATTGCCCTGGAGTGCAGGGAGATTTATAGTCACAGGTCTGCTGTCTATCCATGATTTCTACAGTGCTTGGGCTTGCGCTATCGTTCGGAGACATATTGCCATACTGGAGCAAATTATGTTTTCTGACGTAATTATATCCACAACGGAACATTTTCGTATGGATGCTACTATCCTTAGATGCTTTCTAGATCATTGGTCTCCAATCACCAACTTATTTCATCTTCCCCTAGGCGAAATGAGTATTACTTTATGGGATCTATTTTGTATAGTAGGTCTTCCCATCATGGGTGATATCTTTGATGTGTATATACCTTCTAATGAAGAGCTTGCTCTTGCGTCTATAGGAGGAGGTATATCTAAAATTTCTAGAACTACCCTTGAACTTTTAGTGCACTGGCCGCCTTCCCTCATCCTGATCGCATCTCTTCTCTTGAATGGTTGGCTCACTTTTCTCAAAAATTACAGTATATTCCTTTCCTCTTACCTTCTATTTTCGTAATCCCATTCTTTACATAATAAAAATTTTTGCTAAAGTATTGCATCTTCATCTTAACAGCTTTTCAGGCCACAACCATTCAGAACTCAAGGACATCCGTAAGAAAATAGAACATTCTGGGAATACAGTCCTTCCTATGAGTTAGCCGCCTTTCTTGCTTACTGGTTAAGCTTAGTGATATTCCCTGATCCTGATCGAGTGGATACTATTACGTCCTCATTCTTCGTGGTCATAGGAACAATGGTGGAAGGCCAGAAATATTCGCTAGCTCCTCCAGTTTTGTGCTCTCTTTATCGCGCTTTCAGAGATGTTATTTATGGTTCGAAAGATCCTATTCCTGATGCTTTTTCGGTGTGTGCTCCTTGGCATTTCCTTGTAGGTTGGCTAGGAGTATATTTTCCTTGGACATTTGCTGACTCTAGAAGGGCATACTCGAACCCCGATCGGCTTCCTCTTCAACATTTTCAACTGTGAGATATGATTAAGGAATCAAGTGGATGGATTTCTAAAGAATAAAAAGCAATGATCCCATTGACTTTCACCAATTTCCATTGTTTAACTATCCTGAAGATGTAGACGCTATTGATGATGATTCTAGTTCATTCAGTGAGCGTTCCTTCCTCATTTCTATCAGATCCAGTACTCTTCCATGGAGAGAAGGTAGCATATTCTGGCGTGAACCGTATTGCCCTAGTAGGTTTGTTCACCAGTTTGGCTTTGATCAAGCCATTCCTGAGACTCACGACATTGTCACAAGAGCGATGAGAAGTTATGACATTGGGTCGTATAATTGGGCCTTGATATAGAAGCAACTTTTGGTCGTTTAGACTGAATCGCATTTCATAATTCCTGGCCATAATTATCTAGTTAGCGCTTCTTACTGCTGGATGTGATGGTGGGTTCACCAACTTTACTTGGTAGGCAATTATCTTCCAGTAGATCATGCTATGTGGATTCCTCCTCCTTGCCTTAGGAATTATCAGAAAGACCAGGGCATTGGCTAGTTTGAAGAAACAAGCCCTCCTTTTCCAGACCAACTTGGTACGAGGATTTCTTTAGAAAATGCTATACGTGGAGTAAAACTTGCTGATGCCCGTGAAGGATGGATAGCTTTCGGCACCCCTTTGATGAATATTCATGAATTTCCTGCAAAGAATGATGATTCCTTACAGTTCCACCCTCCTCCGCCTTTAATGATATTACGCGATAATTCTCCTTTATCAGAAAGGCAGGAAATGTCAGAACATCGTCATCCACCTCGGAAGGATAAGCATATTATCATTGAGGACTCATCCTCTTCGGAAGAATAAACATATTTTGAAACTTTTAACTTTAGAGTAAGAGATTCCAAACATTAGATATAATTGTGATTTCTGCATATAGAATTTTGTGATTCATGTCATTATATCAAACAATTGACATATTTTGGCATATTTCAGATGATTCATCTCAAGCATATTCATTTGTGCAATTATCTTGACATGATATTGAATGAAGAATTAAAATAAAAGCATTAACCTACTATGATTGTTAGCACTGGATTTCCTATATGATTTTTTTTTAATTGGCGGTGCTAAATTTCAATTTAGTTAGTTACACACAGTTTAAGCTCTTGAGTAGTGGAGCCCATGCAATTTAAGTCTTATCCCAATTAATTGGGGTTGAATACATGAATCATATTCTAGCATTCCACCCTATCAAGGGATAGACCTTCTATTAGACCATAGGTCATCAAGTCTTTTCTTACTGGTAAAGCAAATTGCCTTTTTTTTTCTTCTTCTTTTTCTGCATCTTGTTCTTTGAAATGAAAATATCATTTATGTGCTAGACTTTTGTTGATGAATTCCTTTTACCAATTACTACATTTGTTACTTATAAGGAATAATAATAAATCAAAATTTATTAAGATGAAGTCGAGAGAACATGAAAGTATGCAAATAATCTGCGCGTTGAGAGACTTTTGTAACTATGCTTGACCAAGAAAGGCAGCATTTCTTAAATCAATACATCCAAAATCAAAGATTTATGCAACCCATATCTTTCAAAGACCTTGAGAACATCGGCTAGAGCCCTCCTATTTTTAAGATTCTTAATTTCAAGCTTTCATAGATGCACATTCTGTTGCAATTTTGAAAATATTTTCAAGTGAAATCTATCCTTCCTGATACATTTGGTGTACACATGCAGAAGATAGCAATTGCCTAATGATATTTACCATCGCTGAACAACTACAATGTTTGTTTTGGATTATAACAATTAAAAGGGGGAGGGGGGGGGGGGAGTAACAAAGCAGGTCAGTGCCATTTTTATGTAGGAAGAAGAACATGAGGAAGAATGCACTTACCTTTGTGATCCCTAAAAAAGCACACAAATGGGAAATCAAATTTGGATGTCCTTCCAAAGCATGGGTTTTGCAATGCAGAATCAATTTCCTTCCTCCAATTTATTATGTATATTTCAAAAAAAAAATTTGATTTGTCGTATTGATCGTGTCCGTTGAATGTGCCCATCTGGATAAGATCATTTCCATAGTTTGAAACGTGCCTCCATTTTTCAGGCATGTAAAACGGCGCAGTCGTTTCTCCATATCGAGTCTTTTTCGAGATATGGTTTCACAGCTTTAAAAAGAGGGATTTGGGTTAGGGTTTTATGATCGGAAAAAGAAAATAGAAAACCCTCCCTCACCGAGAGCTTTTTCTCCATTTTCATCATAACTCAAAATCATATTCTTTGTGGGCATAAGGAAAAATCGGTAAGGTGTTGAGTGGTGTCCTACTGGTGTTGTTTCTTTGCCAGCGAGTGCATGGTGAGTAGGAGAAGGGCTGGGGAGTTGTGTCCTAGGAGATAGAAGCGTTGACGACCTTTTGCACCGGTACTCTGCACCAAGGGGCGTGAACTATCTCAAAGATAGTGACACATACCCGCCTCGACCCAGCATTCATCTAATCATATTACAAACTGAGATCTAAATTCCAGGTGTGGGGTTCCTTAGCACATATTCTTTTCTGTTGAATCTCTTTCTTTTGCACTATTCCTAAAAAATTTGAGATAGTTCGCACGTCCCATGGCTTCAGGAGATTCGAATGACAAATATGTTCAACATCAAAGTTTTGACGGCCAACACTTCAAACAGTGGAAATAAAAAACTGTTCTTTTACCTAACCACCCTTAAAGTGACATATGTTATCAATAAGCCACAGCCGTAAGATTTTCTTAAGCCTGAATTATCTATAGTTTGTCAAAAATTGGATGATGATGATTATCTATGCAAAAAATATATTCTTAGTGCCTTGTCAAATTAATTATATAATCTGTATTGCGAATATGATACCTCTGCTGAGATCTAGAAGACTTTGGTAAAAAAGTATAAGACTGAAGAGGTGGGCATTTTGATACTTGAAGTTCCAAATGAGTGATGATATATCAGTGGTGCATCAGGCAAATGAGATTAGCCTCATAGCTCATGAAAGTATGTCTGAAGGGATTAAATTATATGAACAATTTTAGGTGGCTGCTATCATTGAAAAACTGCCACCCTCTTGGAGGAACTTCAAAAATTCTCTTCGACATAAAACCAAAGAATTGTCGATGGAACAATTGATTATTCGTTTCCGAATAGAGGAAGAATCAAGACCGCAAGACTCTATAAAAGAGAAGAAATTTGATGTATCTAAAATTTCGATGGCTAATGAAAAGCATAACTAGAATCAATAGAAAGGAAAGCTCAAACCCAATAACCTGAAATCAAATAAAAAAAATAATTCAAAAGGAAGCCCAATCCTAAGGCTAAAAATAAAAATAATGACCAGTAAAAATCATCTGGTTGCTATGTTTGTGGCAAATCAGGTTACTTTGAAAGAAAGTGCTATAAGCGGAAAAGGAAACCGGCTCTTGCATCTTAAGAAAATGTGACGGAGGAACTGTCATGCCCCAAACCCGGAAATCGGATTCACAGGAATCCCGACCGCCGAATCTGGTGCTGACAGCCTCCGTAGTATCCCATTCTCGGCTCCTAACGTTCATACGCCAGATTCCGATCCTGGGATCCTATAAGGAGAATTTTTTTTGTACATTTAACTCGTAATAAGCATAATCACAAGTATACCCAATTTGCAAAGACAACATCATCATCACATATCCACTAATATGAACATTTGAATACAATACTAAAAAGGAAATACGTAAATCGAAAGTCAAGCTCCAGAAGACTGATGCACGCTCCAAGCTCAACACTGCTGCAACCTATCGTCATCTGCACGCATCTATCGTGCATAAGCTTATAGAAAACTTAGAGGGTGGTGTAAGTGTGTGCACAAGGTAAGTGTCAAGTATTCAATACAATGCCAACATCATACAATACCGAAAATACTGGTAATTCATAAATCGTACATTATCGGAATAAGCAGAAAGGCTGACAAGATCATAAATTATCAGAGTAAGCAGGAAGACTGACAAGATCATAAATCATAAGATAACAGAGTAAGCAATATAGAACAGCTATGCAAATAAGGAGTCATAAAAAGCCAAATATCAGATGCCGATGATGCGATACAATATACAATTCTTGATGAGTTCACGAATAGCGTCAACCATATCTAGACCATATAAATGCAGAAACACAGTAACCTAAAATGTCGTATGCCGCGAATGTCATACAATATGCGGTGCAAATGGAATGACTGTATTGGAGTGTGAAGTCGAGATGATAGTACGTAATATCGCAGGCTATGGGGTCCATCACAAGGGACTTCTATCCAAACCAGTCTCATACCTAAATTTGGATAGTCAGACTCAATGTGGTAAACTCCTGATCTCAGGTTAGTCGCGTGCCCCAACCGAAATCCTAGCCATTACGAAGGCACACGTAACAAATAGTTGCGTACCACCAACCCGAGTGGATAGTGAATGAATGAATGCATGAATGAGTATGCAACTCCTGCTCACTAAATCCACATATCAGTATAGTTCATCTCTGAGATCATCACCGTGGTCTATTACACTCTACGCCAGCTTGCCGCCCCTATCCGAGTGCACAACTGGGTAAGTGGAAGAGACCTCACTATCCGCCTACCAATATCGGGCCCGACTCGTTAATAGCGAACCCATTCCTCAATCTGGTCAAACTCAACCTAGACATTGCCCCCTCACTCAAGCAGGTAAGGTCACACCCCTTTCCAAAAGACAACGACACAGTGGGAGACGCGGCCTACTGGTATACGGCCCTCATGAGCTCATATATCCACTCGGTCTCGACGTTGGGGCGTCTCCTGGCCACGGAGGTTTAGAGATTTCACCTAGGGACATCTATGGCGCCCATATGCTAAAACTAAACATTTTCGGTGTCCCATTTGGTCATCCACGATATGCCTGTGAAGGCTACAGCCCTAATGTCTCTAGGGTGTACAGTAATTATAATGCGAGATGCATGAGTCATAAAATCCAGTCATGCATCAATCCTGCGCATACTGCGTGCTCATGTGAGATAACCTCTGCCTATGAGGGAGTCTCATAACAACATGGTCAATGACATATGCAATGATCAACCACATCTCATATCGAACATGCAGCTGATGCGTATGGGCATGTATCATGATGTTTTGCTATCACATACTCATAATCGGCATCAACAACCGGCATCGACAATCGACCTCAACGATGTGGACATTTAACCAACATTGCCCCCAAGGAATGGCCCACATAGAGCCAAACATATAATGGGCCCACGGCCTCACACAAAGGCCTGATATATAACATAGTAGGTCTTACTCAAGGGCCACATATACACAACAGGCGGCCCTGCTCATGGGCCTTAAATACATGCCATGTGGGCCCTACACATGGGTCTCAAATACATCAAATGGGTCATGCATCATGGGCCATGAATACATCACAATGGGCCTTTCTCATGGGCCTAACATACATCATAATGGGCTCCATAGCCTGGTCCTCATATGCATCCCAATGGGCCTCATCGCATAAGCCTCATATACATCATATTAAGCCTTAAATATGGCCTGAATGCACATCACAACAGTCCTCAAATACTGGCCGCATATACATTGCATTGGACCTCAACAATCGGCCTCGATATTCGACCACGACAATCAGCATTGGAATCGATAATCAACCTCTATAATTGGAAATTGGCAATCGGTCACGATAGTAGACCTTGATCGCTAATCGGCCTCAATACTTGGAATCGACACTCGGGATCGACCTCGATAATCGGTACCGATAATCGACATCTATAATTAGCACTGACAATCAGCATCGATAATCGGCACCGATAACTAGCCTATATAAACAAGGCGGGGTCCATAGATGGACAACCAATCAATAATAATGTAAAGATCGGCTCTCAGTCGTGGTTATATCAATCCGATAGCATGGAGCCATCTGTCTATGGCGAATGGGGCCCACTTATTTGGGTTAACCCACGAAGAGAATGGGCCTAACAAGGCATAAGGGAAGTTTACAATGAGGACATCTAACCATCATTGCTCCCAAAGAGTGACCTCCATAGGACCAAACATATTGTGGGCCCATGGCCTCACATACAATCATAAGGGGCCTCATTTACGTCACATTGACCTCGTCATATGGGCCAACATACATCACTTTGGACCTCGAATACACAACAGGTGGGCCTTGCATTTGGGCCTGAATTATATCACATGAGCCTCATCGCACGGGCCTCAATACTAGGCCTCATATACTGAGTGGGCCTCATTACATGGGCTTAACAATATAAACGGGCGGGCCCCGCCCATTGGCCAAAATATATCATTATGAGTCGCACCAATGGGCTTTGTGTACATCAAGTGTGCCGCATCGTGTGGACCTAGAATACAACTCAATGGGCCATGCTAAAAAGGCCACAAATACATAACAGGCAGGCCCTGCACATGGGCCTCAATTATATCAAGTTGGGCCACATTAATGGACCTCATGTATAACAAGTGGGCCGCATCAATAGGCCACACTAATGGACCCCACAAATATATCAAGATAAGCCTCATAGATGGGTCACAAGTATATCAAGGTGGGCACCTCAAATGGACCACAAAATACATCAAGGTGGGTCTGACGAATGGGCCACAAAGTACATCAAAGTGGGCCCGACAAATGGGCCACAAAATACATCAAAGTGGACCCGACAAATGGGCCATAAAATGCATCAAAGTGGGCCCGACAAATGGGAGCTTGGATTACATCTAAAAATCATTTCAATAGTTACAGGTGTAACATGTGTTTCACTATACACATTATCTCATGGGGCACATTGCCCCACTAATGACGATCAGCACTGTCCAAACATTGTCCAGCACGTCTAAACATTGGACCGCACCACCCAAACATTGCCCAGCATCGTCCAACATAATCTAGATGGTATGGATGGAATAATGCATCATGGTAGTGTCCACATTTGGCAAAATAGGTGGACCGCATCTATATAAAACATATACATTAGAGAGGGTCCCACCTAACCACCGTTCAGATGGACGGATGAATAAAACACATACCTCATCTAGTAGGCCCACTCATATGGAAGGTGTAGATGGAACATATGAATGGCATGCAATACATACATCAAATGGGCCCACATAAACTACTAAATAGCTAGTGTGAGGTACCTCTGCCAATCCGTCCAGCAAGTGGGTCCCACATGGGGCCCACCACGTACATATATATATATATATAATCATATATACATATAATATAATATAATACAATATAATATACTATTATTATATATATGCGTGTGTATATGAATAAAAGGGGGCGCCAGGCCTGGAAGGATGGCTTGGATACAGGACACCTGCATCACGTGTGGAGCCCACGCGTGCGTGGATGGTGCAGATAAAACATATAAATCATGTGGGTCCCATCAGATGAATGGACAGCGTGGCCATGGAATACATGCATCAAGGTGGGCTCCACCATAAAAAGGGCTGGACGGTGAGGATATACCCCACGTTCATCAAGATGGAGCCACGGAACTTGCAGACGGTACTACAGTAGCTATATAGCTGATGTAGGTACACCGTCCAAGCATCATCCCACAAAGGTGGGTCCCACGTGGGGCCCACCATAATATTTACCTGCCGTCCAACCTGTTGATAAGGTCACGCAAACCTGGATGTAGAGTAAAAACAAATTTCATAATGGTCTAGAAGTTCTGGAACACCCAAAAAGGGTTTCAATGGCAGACGTCCAATCCCACTGTTTCCTATGATGTGGGCCACCTGCGCTTCGGATAGGGGTGATTTTTGGGGTGGGGCCCATGGCTGGGACTCGTGGTCCCTGCCCATCCAGCGTCAAATGCAGCAGCGTTTTGCTACTATGTCAGCAGCAGCAGGCGCTGCCTGTTTGTTTAATTTTTATTTTTTTTCGGGTTTTTTGTGGTTTTTCAGGTGTGGGGCCCGAATTGGAAAAATCCACCCCACCCACTGGTTCCCATAGTTCAGGACAAGCCAAACAAACCCAATATTCGATATTTTTTTGGTGTATAGAAATGACAGGAGGTATTTCAATGGTAAGCACCCTGTTTGCCATGCTATGGCCTACCCGAAAGTCGGATTGGCCTCATTTTTCGGCTCAACGCCTAAAATGGTTTGGAGAAAGGGATGGACGGCTTGAATTAAAAACATACATCGAGGTGGGGCCTACATGGAAAGCCCTTCCCAAAAAGCCATTTTTTTTAATTTTTCTGTCATGGGTACACCCACCGTCAGCTCACCCTTCACTAACGTCCAGCGTCCCTGGACGCTGGACAGTTTTGGATACAACATATATATTAAAGTGGGCCCCACCTTCAGACGTGCTGTCCAGGTAGGCCACCATAGGCATGAATGGTGTAGATAAAACATACACCAAGGTGGGTTCATTTGGGTGGTCCACATGGCCACATCATCATACAACAAAATGAAAGAGAGAGGGAGAGAAAGAAAGAAGCACCCACTATGATCCAAAGGTCAATATCTACACAAAAGAAAATCACCCACCTTGAAATCTCTTCTTCCTTCTTCCGCCAATGCATGATAAAGCCCCAAAGAGACAACTTCAACGGTGGAGATGATCCTTAGATGGTAGAGATGGGAGATAGGGAGGTGGGCCACACTAGCTCTCTCATGGGAGTCATGGACGTGGGAGTCTCATGGTTGCTTGAAAAAAATGAAGAAAATAAGAGAGAGAGAGAGAGAGAGAGGATGGGAAGGGTGAGTGAGGTGATGGGTGTACTTGTGTAAGGAAGAGAGTTGACTTTAAGGGGGGGTGGTTGTACTTGGAGATGGGTGAGTAATGGGAGTGATGTGTACTTGATTGATGTGATTGATGTGATAATTTCTAGGGATTGCAATGAGCGACGTTCATCCTCGAACTGAACGTGGGCCCACATCTCCTGGCCAGGGTACCGTATCAGCGTGCAAGATGCGGCATCGGAACCGCGGCGACGGCGCGGTCGCACTGATACAAGTCTCAGGTCGAGCCGACTCAGATATACGGGACACATCTCAGGGTCGCGCGTAAAAATCGGTAACTATTCACGGGTCGCTGAAATTTGACCGAGATGACCACGGAAGCCTACGGAACAGTACGGGCTAGGATACAGGTGTTACAGGAACTTAATATTGTGGCTATGCTCACAGAAGTAAACATGGTTTGCTTAGAACCATGTGATGGTTGGTGGATTGATACAGGTGCTAGCACACATGTGTGTTATGATCGCACCTGGTTTAAGAAATATGAGGAGGTTCCTTCTAATAAAAAAGTCTAAATGGGGAATGTTGTCACAGCAAATGTTATTAGACAAGGTAAGGTTGAACTAGTGTTCACCTCTACAAAGACCATTACTCTGGCTATTGTTTTTCATGTGACAGATATGCGCAAAAACCTTGTTTCGGGTTATCTTTTGAACAAAGCTGGTTTGAGGCAGGTTATTAAGTCTGACCAATTATAATAACAAAAAATAGTTTATTTGTTGGTAAAGGCTATGCTAATCATGGTCATGGTATGTTTAAATTAAATGTTAAATCCAATAAAAGTACTACTTCTGCTTACATGTTGTGCATCGTTTTATTATGGCATGGTAGACTAGGTCATGTGAATGCTAAGTCTATTAGAAATATATTTGCTAGTGGGTTAATACCTCATTTAGAAAATAGTGAATTTGAAAATTGTGAATCATGTTCTCAGCCGAAAGTAACTAGAAAGCCATTCCCTGGTGTTGAAAGAAATTCATTGTTGTTAAATTTGATACACTCTAATATTTGTGATCTTAAAGAGAATCTTACTAAAGGAGGTAAGAACTACTTTATTACTTTTATAGATGATCATTCTAGATACACTTATGTATATATGTTAAGATCAAAAGATGAAGCATTTTACAAATTTATTATTTAAAAAAAAAATGAAGTAGAGAATCAATTAAACAAGAAAATCAAAACCCTCAAGAGTGATAGAGGTGGCGAATACACCTCAATGGATTTTAATTATTTTTGTGAATCTAATTGCATATTTCATGAGATTACTGCTCTATATTCTCCACAATAGAATGGGATAGCAGAACGTAAAAAAATAGGACTCTTATTAATATGATGAACACTATATTGTTGAGTTCAGGTGTTCCTTTAAGTTTTTGGGGAAAAGTCGTATGTTCAGCCTGTTATATACTAAACAGAGTGCCCACAACTAAATTTAAAATAATACCATATGAGATATGGAAGGGCAGAAAATCAAATTTAAATTATCTTAGAGTGTAGGGCTGACTTGCGTATGTTAGGCTTACTAATCCCAAAAGACCTAAAATAGGACCTAGAACTTGCAAGTGTGTACTTGTTGGGTATGCATCTCATAGTAAAGCTTATAGATTTTTATATATCAGTGATAATATCATTATCGAGTCTAAAGATGCCGAATTTCATGAACATATTTTTCCATATAAACTAAAGAATAGTAGGGGTCAAACCAGTGGGTTTCTACCTCTATAAACATATATGAACATTTTTGCTCTGACTCTAAAGACTTAGAAGATCTTGAATCTAAACCTAAGATAAGAAGTTAACTGCCAAGGATTGCTAAGGATTTTGGTCCTAATTTTCAAGTGTTTTTAACTCAATTAGAAGGTGATCCAGTAACATTCAGAGAGGCGATGTCCTCTCATGATGCCGCCTTTTGGAATGAAAAAATCAAAAATGAAATAGATTCTATAAGATCTAATAACACTTGGAAATTAGTTGACTTACCTTGTTGGGAAAATACCTTAGGCTATAAATAGATATTCAAAAAGAAAAGAAGGGTTGATGGTTCAATTGATAAATTTAATGCTAGATTAGTAGCTAAGGGATTTAAACAAAGAAAAGGTGTTGACCATTTTGATACGTATTCCCCTGTTTCTAAAATGACATTAATTCGAATTTTAATTGCCATCAGATCAGTGCATAATGTTTTAATTCACCAAATGGACATTAAAACAGCATTCCTAAATGGTGAATTGGAAGAGGAAATATATATGGAGCAACCTGAAAGATTTATTGAATCAGGTCAAGAACATAAAGTGTGCAAACTTTTAAAGCCTTTATATGGACTAAAACAAGCTCCTAGGCAGTGGCATGAAATTTTTGACCATGTGATAATGCTAATAGATTCATATTCAATGAAGGTGAGAGATGTCTCTATTGTAAGATGTCTAATAAATCTGGAATTATGATATGTTTGTATGTTGATGATCTTTTGATATTTGGTACAAATATTGAAATGATAAATGAAACAAAATATTTTCTATCTTCTCACTTTGACATGAAAGACCTTGGGGAAGCAAATCTCATTTTAGGGATTAAAATAATTAGGAGTGAAAACAATATATCTCTTATACAATCTTATTATGTATAAAAGAATTTAAGGAAATATAATCACGTCAAAAGTAAACCTGTATGTACTCCTTTTGACCCTAGCATGAAACTAGAACATAATTCTGGTGAAGGAATATCTCAGATTGATTATGCTATTGTAATTGGTAGTCTGGCTTATGAATTGCACTAGGCCTGACATTGCCTTTGTAGTAAGCAAACTAAGTAAATATTTCAGTAACCCAAGTGAGTCACATTGGAATGCTATATATAGAGCCTTGATGTACCTTAAAAGGACCTATGATCTTGGAATTCATTGTCAAAGATTTCGAGCAGTAGTGGAAGGATATAGTGACACGGATTAGAATTCAGTATCAGATGATTGTAAATCTATCAGTGGTTATATTTTCACCATGGCAGGTGGAGCTATTTCATGAAAATCTAAAAAAACAAACTTGTATAGCTCATTCCACGATGGATTCTGAATTGGTTACTTTAGCAATAGCTGGTAAAAAGGTTGAATGGATCGAGACTCTATTAATAGATATACCTTTTTAGGTGAAACCAGTACCACCTATTCCCATTCATTGTGATAGCCTAGCTGCTATAAGAAGAGCTAATAACAAGTGCTATAATGGAAAATCTAGACAAGTCCGTCTGAAACATGGTTGCATGAGACAATTATTAAAAAATGGTGTATTCACTCTAGACTTTATACGATCCAATGTAAATATTGCAGATCCTTTGACAAAAGCTCTAACTAGAGAAAGGGTCTAGAAAACATCGAAGGAAATGGGACTTAAGCCCATAAAAGATTGAATTATAGGAAATATAAACCCAACCTAAGGACTAGAGATCCCAAGAATTAGGTTCAATGGGACAAACAAGCTTCCATGTGATTCCTTGGATGAATTGCATTACATTTTAAGAGAAATTATCTCTTTGTCCCTCTCTATGATCTTAGTAATGCAAATCTCTATAACAAATTGAGGTTGGATAACTCCCTTAATGAGTTTATAGCCTTGTTTAAGGTGGGGTGATGGTTGTTACAGAGACACCCTTGATAAACTCACCTATATGAGTGTGGAAGTGGGGCCGCTTCCTATGAGAATCGGGCAATTCTCTAGAGTGCTCATGAAAACCTGGATAATGCATATGACTGTAAACTGCAACTCTTTAACACCTTGGAATAACTCTTAAATTTTTGTGTGCTTCGTGTACGGTCTGCTTTGAAAGAAATTTAGTTCAAGACCTTGTTCACTATTTTCATGTAGTCCAAGTACAATTCACTAAGTGAGGTTCAAGACTTTTATCACCATCATTTATGTACAGAAGTTCCTTTCTTTTTTTCTTTTGCCTACATTTGTTTTTTGATTAAAATAAGTGGGGGATTATTATGCGTATTTCAAAAAAAAACAAAGAAACAAAAAATTGATTCGTCATATTGATCGTGCCGTTTAATGTGCCCATCTATATAAGGCCGTTTTCATAGTGCAAAACGTGCTTCCGTTATTCGGGCATGTAAAACGGCATGGCCGTTTCTCCATATCGAGTCTTTTTCGAGATATGGTTTCAAGGATTTAAAAACAAGGATTTGGGTTAGGGTTTTATGATTGGAAAAAAGAAAATATAAAACCCTCCCTCACCGAGAACTTTTTCTCCATTTTCATCATAACTCAAAATCATATTCTTTGTGGGCATAAGGAAAAATCGGTAAGGTCTTGGGTGGTGTCCTACTAGTGTTGTTCTCTACCAGCGAGTGCACACTGAGTGGGAGAAGGGCTGGGGAGTTGTATTGGAGATAGAAGCGTTGACGACCTTTTGCACCGGTACTCTACACCGAGGGGCACGAACTATTTCAAAGATAGAGACACGTACGTGCCTCAACCCAATGTTCATCTAATCGTACTACAAACTGAGATCTAAATTCCAGGTGTGGGGTTCCTTAGCACAGATTCTTTTTTGTTGAATCTCTTTCTTCTGCACTATTCCTAGCACAGTTTTCATACCAAGACCTACATCCACAAAACAAAGCAACAAATTTCTAGAAGCAAATCCTTTCAAGTGGAATTTATATGGCACATCCAAAATAGAACCAAAACAGATAACCTTTCTGCATCACTGAACTGTGGCAGACCATTTGCATTTGGCAATAGCTCCACATTCATGTCATGAACATCATCAGAGAGCTTCGTTTCAAACAACGTTGGAACTTTAATAATCTTTTGCATTTCTTGGTTAAGAAGAATCATTACTGGTTGTTATAACATGTCCTAGATAACACAGAGGTCTTGGGTGGTAAGGTTAATTATATCATGACAAGCAAATGGCAGATCCAGCAAAATTGATATCAAAGAAGGCCCTTAGCAACATAACCAAGTTAATATCTATTTAGATTAATGATGACTTTAACAGTGCCGTATCTTGAACATTTTCATGGTAGTCTGGATCATAGAAGATATCATTTTATTTTCGGGAATTTGAGAAATCGCCCCTAGGCCAAACCTTTTGTTGTTGGTAGAGAGGTGAACGAGTTGGTGATACATTGGAGAAATGTCATCTTAATTAGGATAATCTTTGTATAGGGGAGTTCCCCATTGTTTGATTTTTTCTTTCCAAAGCAAGTTTTATTTTTTAAAAATAATAATAATAATAAATAAATAAATAAAGAAGCAGAGATACATGCTATGCATATGCACAACATGAAAATATAGTGAATAAAAATGAGAAACCACTCAAACTAGAGTTTCATCTAAAATGCAAGATGCAACTTCTAATTTGGTATTGAGGACGTAATAACTCCTAGCTGATCTTGTGTTTGGGTCAGGGAAGAAAGGGCCCTAATTTTAACAGGTAGGGTGTGAGTCTAGTGTCAGTGCTTGTTCTGATATTAGGAAAGATGTAGGCATTATCATGCTCGAAAGTGGACAGCAAATGCAGAATCATCCTTTGGCTTCTCTATGGTTTTCAATAAATTAATTTAACTAAGCAACGTCAAAAGCATAGGCGCCCAATGCACAATTATATATGCTTATGCTATGCAAACATAAAGGAGAGGAGAGTTCGAGATGTGCAATTCATTTAGCATTAGGCGGTCTATACACCTCAAAAAATGCCCAAACTGCACAGGCATTACCTAGTCTCAAATTCCAATATCATGCTTGACTTAAAAAATTTCAGGATGGAATTCTCTGGATCTTACCGGATATTGGAGATAAAAGGAGGCAATATCTGTCCATAAGATCATATTTGTATGACATTTGACAAAAAGAAAAGAATAGAAATCTTTTCACACTTTTGTACTTATTATTTTTTCATCCATTTCTAGTGAATCATGATTGAAAATAAATCTTGCAATAATTCGAGAAAAATTTTAATATAAATAACTGAAATTTTCTGTATAAGCTTTCCAAGCTTTTGACGTGTCCTTTTGGAGGACTCAATTGACAAGTTGCAGCAGTGAAGCTCCCACTAGCTAAGCTGCAAGACATCTTTCAAATCCGTTTCTATACTTTGTCTCCTAGCAGTTACGTGTTCTGAAATTCTGAAATAAGGAGCAAAATGTCGTGAGTTACAAGAATCTCCATCGAAAAGAGCTGAGAAATCGTTGCAAGTAGGATTTAGAAGGCTAAGAGTAAAAAGTAATACATAGACAACTTACAAAAGCAAGAATTGTATGTAACATCCAAAAAAAAGTTGTATAAAATCTTCAATTTTTCCACCAAGTGCATGCCGCAGGATTAAATTCAAGAGTAAGTCTAAAACCCAAGCCAGAACAAAATAAGAGCATATTGTACCTTTTTTCTTTTTTTCTTTTTTGAAAGGTGAGCTTAGAATTTATTACTTCCAAGGGGCAAAAGCCTAAAAATACATAGAGGAGCTACTAGCACCAAGGAGAAGCAAGGCAAAGATTTCTCCTAAAATACTAAGAGAGCAAGAAATAAAAAGCAAAAGGCCCCCACATCCTGGGGAGGAGAACAACACTAGGAAGGCCCACATCCTAGGTCAGGAGGAAGACCAAAAACCAGAGACAAACACCCAAAACACTGGAACAGAAGGGGAGCTCACAATAAAGCACCGAGCACACCTAAAGTCAAGCAGCTACTGAGGATATGGCGGCAATCTCAATGTCAGAATGAAGTCGAGCAACCGGTCCCAGATGATGCAATCTGCTAAGATCAGTGATAAGGCGACGATGACGCCCTGAGGCAGTGCAAACAGAGAAACATAGGCCAGTGAGATGAGTGGAGATAGATCTCGCATACTACCTCACTCTCCAAGAAGAGGCAAAAGGGTCTTCAATGGCTTTAGCAGCTTGAGTATTATGCACTTCAAGGGAAATACCTGAAATATCCGCAGATGTCAATTTAGAAGGGCCAATATATAGAATCTTTAGACATTTATCGGGGGGTCAAGGTCCAAATCTCGAAGCGTAAAACCCCAACGAGCAAAATGGGAATAGAGGGAAAACAAAAGAGCATCATGACACTACCAATGGTATGGGAACAGACAAGTTGCTACTTCCCAACCCAAGGAGGCTGGGATGAGGTAGGAGGAGCAAAAAGCCTGGGACCCCTAGAGAAGGCAGTACGGAAATCCCAAAGGGCTGAAAAAGAGCTAGGTATATCTGATACAATGGAAGAACTCATGATAAATATAACTCTAGCTTTAATAACCCCAAGGATAGAACGGAGAATGAAATCCTTAGAAGATGACTTGTCTGGAAAAATCCTTGAATTCCTCTCCTTCCAAATGTTCCAGACAAGGTCTAAGAAGAAGAGGTTGGTTAGTAAGTTACACCCTGGATTTAGAGGAAGACTCCCAACAAGATGTCTAATAGATTCTATAAGAGGGTGCATTATGGGGGGGGGGGGGGGGCGCTTGGAGCCTAGAATATAATTGGCTCTTGATCCAATGGACAAAGGAACAGTTAAAGAAAAGGTGGTCAATAGTTTCAATAGGTGAAGTATATAAAGCACAACCATCATCCACATGAATGCCACATGAAGAAATCTAATCCTTAGTTTTGAGCCTACCAAGGAAGACCATCCATACATTAATAGAGTGTTTGTGGATATGGCCCTTAAACCATACAAGATCATGCCAAGGAACATCTTGGGAGCAGGGTTTACAAGCACTAATAATGGAAGAAAGAATAGGTTTCCCAAAGGGGTTATTGGTCTAAACTATTTTATCTTCCATATCAAATATAGGGATGCTATGAATGCCATCAAATATTTCCATAAGGCTGGCTGAAGTTGGAGGGGGGAGAGACCAAGAACCATTGAGAATGAACTCACTAACCTTGATGTCACACCCACGACCAAGGTCATAGATAGCCCTGTGCCCAAATTGATTTATAATGTTGTCATGCCCAAGCCATGGGTCGAACCAAAAGTTGGTATTTTGACCATTACCAATGAGGTATTTAAGGTGGGGCTTAGCAACGGGTCTAACACCAAGAATTCTCCGCCAAGCCCAAGATGCATCAGAGGGAATATTTTGGGTCCAGAATGATTTACCACGAAAGTACTTCGCACGGACCCAAAAGCTCCAAAGACTTTTATCATCTGTAACAATTTTCCATAAACTTTTGACTAGACAAGCTTGGTTAGAAATGAATAAAGGAGTGCTTCCCAAACTGCCCTCATATTTTGGTTTGCAGATCTGGTCCCAACTAACTGAATGGATCTTAGAGTTTCCCTAAAAAAAATTTCTCATTCTCTTTTCAACCAGGGCTAAACATCCCTTGGGGAGGAGGAATGCATTTGCCCAAAACAAGTGAAGGTTAGATAAAGTAGAAATAATCAATTATAATCTACCCGTAACGGAAATGAGGTTCATGCACCACCCCCCAAGCCTCTTGTTGACTTCTGGGCATCCAATTTGGCCTAACTACATTATTCTCCTAATTTTTCTAAGCCATTTTCATGTTGGGCACGACTCCTACAACTCAAAGGATCAAAAGTTATATGCAAGCTAAACTTACTATCTATAGTAAAAACGAAAATAAAAGGGACTTTTGACTATAGATATGATGGATTCTCACAAATCTGGCATGGGCAACCTGGCATAGCAGGGTTGGTTGGCTAAAGTAGCTTCTCCTACCCCAAAATCAAAATCATATATGATATGTCCAAAAACTCATCCTAGTTTACAAGATACAATTGTTTAAAGGTTTTGAAAGTTTGGATTATTTCCGCCTTCGATCGGGCCTTCTCCGGTCCATCTTTGCCATGAAAGTATTTGAAACCCGCTCTGCATCGGTTTCCCCCCTTTTACCACCTTATATATAATAAACACAGCGTGCTTATTTTTCTCCCTCTAATGTATAAAAGTATATGAGTTTGCTAAATCTTCAAACCATTCCCTACATGCCCTCCTATAATAAAGCCACATGTGTCATATCCAACAGGTGTCCCGTGTGTCACAACGGACAGATGAATTGACCAAAAATCAAATCAACTAGTTCATCAACCCTATCTGTGTTGTTAAAAGATGTCTTAAATCTGAAAAAATTTAGAATTTCGGTGATCCTCGACCAGTTGAAGGTCAGGCTCGACTAGTCGAAGGTTACGCAGACTGCGCGCGGACTGCGTAAATTTAAGGCAGTTTCCAGACTATTCCAAAGTCAGTGCATAAGTGGGGCTTCCTAAACTATAAATAGGAGTCCTTAGGGGCATTCTAAAGGTATTCCAAGGGTTTCTAAAAGGGTTTTAGAGTTTGCAAAGGGTGTAGCAAGGGTGAGATTCGAGGTTGTTTGAATCGGGTAAGTCTTTTCTCTTTATAATTTATGCTTTCATAGTGGATTTTTGTCGCTTTGTGCCATGATTTTTTCCCAAAAGGTTTTTCACGTTAAATCTTTGTGTTCTCTTGTGTTTGCTTGGTGCTTTTGGATTGCTATCCTAGATCCATCTCTGTGTGATTCCGCAAACCAAATCCCAACAAGTGGTATCAGAGATATCATTGGGGCACAGATCTGAATCTATAGGATTGACAATAATGGGAAGTACTAGGTATGATATTAAGAAGTACTCAAGAAAAAATAACTTTAAGTTATGGAAGATCAAGATAATTAGTTCCTTAACCAAGCAAGGCAAGGATGGTTCTCTTGAGGTGAAAAAGTTCACCATGACTGATGATGAATGGAACACCCTTGATAAGAAGGTCTTATCCTCAATCCGTTTATGTCTCACGAATGAGGTTCTTATAATGTTTTGAGGAAGAAAATTGTGGCTAGTTTATGAGCGAAGTTAGAAGATATCTATGTGAAAAAATTCAATGAAAATCGCCTACACTTGAAGCGGCAGTGGTATAACTTCAAGATGGCAGAGGATGGAGATCTGGAGGCCCACATTAGCAACTTTAATAAATTAGTTTGCAAATTGCTGAATATGAAGGAAGTGATCAAAGATAAGGAACAAGCATGTCTGTTGCTGAATTCTTTTCCGACATCATATGAGTCATTCAAGGACACAATATGCACCATAAATAAAACCCTGAGTGTCAATGCTGTTATCTCAGTCATTCAAGGGAAGGCCATGAGAAAGCTAAACGGCGACATAGGGACATCTTCTGATGCACTAATTATGAGAGGTAGGAATTCTGAGCGAAGTACAGGATCTTCAAGACATAGATCTAAATTTAAGGGCAAGGGCAAAAGAAAACTAAAGTGCTGGAACTGTGGGATGTATGGACACATGAAAAAGGATTGTACCAATCCTAAAGCTAAGAAAGAAAATTCAACGGCTTCTTCCAAGGAGACCAATGTTGTCACATCTGATGAAGAGACAAGTGGTGGTGATGCATTATCTATGTCCATGATCGGACACTTGCATGACAATCATGGAGATGAGTGGATCCTCGACATAGTAGCATCATATCACATAACTCTTCATCGGAGTTGGTTCGCCAATTATAGAGAATGCAATGGTGGACAGGTCTTTATGGGCAATGACAATGCCTGTAATGTTGTGACTATTGGTACGATGAGCGTCGAGATGTTTGATAGGATGGAGTGTACTTTGACTGATGTCAAGCACATTCCTGATATGAAGAAAACTCTAATATCTCTCGGTGCACTCAAGACTATAGGGTGAAAGTTCACCGGCTACAATGATGTCCTTAAAGTAACAAAAGGAGCACTCATGGTTATGAGAGCACAAAGGCATGAAAACTTTTGTAGATTAATTGGAAGCACTTCAGAGGGTGGAGCGGCAGCGAATGTTGCAGATTCCACATCTGCACGTATGTGGCATGCCCTGTTTGGGCCACATAAGCGAGCAAGGCATGAAGGTACTGCCTGACCGATGTTTAATTCCAGCTTTTAAGAATTCTTATTTATATATATGCGAGCATTGTATATATAGTAAACAATCTAGATTATCTTTTAAAACTGAAAAATATGTAAGGGAGTGCTTGATTACATGCACTCTGACGTATGGGGGCCATTGCCAGAGGTTTCCATTGGGGGGTCGTCATGGTTTGTTTCATTCATTGACAACTACTCTAGGAAAGTTTGGGTTTACTTCATGAAACGTAAATCCAAAATTTTCACCATATTTAAACAATGAAAGGAAATAGCGGAAAAATAATCAGGGTAAAAAATAAAGGTTTTAAGGACTGACAGTGGTGGAGAATTCACTTCCACTGAGTTTAATGAATATTGTAAGGATGAAGGGATCATTAGGCACAACACAGTGCGCCACACTTCCAAACAAAACGGTGTGGCTGAGCAAATGAATCGGACTCTCTTCGAGAGGGCCCGATGCATATTAAGTAGTGCTACATTGGGCAAGGACTTATGAACTGAGGCCGTTAACACGACTTGCTATTTTGTGAACTGGTCTCCTTCTACATTAATTGAATGGAAAATTTCAGAGGAAATATGGAGTAGTCATAAGCTGGACTACTCAGATTTACACATATTTGGTTGTGAGGCTTACTCTCATGTACCGTCAGTTGAGAAAGATAAGCTAGACCATAAAGCCAAAAAGTATATTTTGTTGGCTATGGTATTGATGTGAAAGGTTATAAGTTAATCGACAAGGTCACACGCAAAGTCATCACTAGCCGTGATGTCAGATTCGATGAAACCTCCTTATTCCACAAGAATGATAAAGAGGAGCAAAAGGATCCAGAAACGTTAATCATAGACATCTAGATGGATACAAATGATAATCAGGTAGAGACAGATGCATAAACAGAGGTATAGGATCGGGTGGAGCAGCCACCTGAAGGAACCAACCGCTTGATCATAGGTTACTGGCAAGATACAGGAATGACTCTAATATTGCATATGCCCTCGTTAGAGATGAGGGGGACCCTTCTACTATTTAGGAGGCTCTCAGTGAGCCTGATGCAGAAAAGTAGAAAGTATCTATGGACGATGAGATTGACTCGTTGCACAAAAATCACACATGCGAGTTAATGGAGCTTCCGGTGGGCCGAAAAGCGATCGGATATAAGTGGTTATTCAAAAGAAAACGAGATAGGTACAAAGCTAGATTGGTAATGAAGGGTTATGCTCAGAGAGAAAGATTCAAGTTCACAGAGATATTCGCGCCGGTGGTTAAGCTGGTGTCTATCAAATTCGTGTTGGCGCTGGTTGCTCAATACGATCTCGAGCTGGAATAAATGGATGTCAAGACTGCATTCCTTTACGGGGAGTTGGAAAAGCAGATCTATATGAAGCAACCAGAGGGCTGTGAAATTAAAGGGGCAGAGAAAAAAGTTTATAGGTTAGTGAGGTCGTTGCACGGCTTGAAACAGTCACCTAGGCAGTGGTATAAAAAATTTGATTCTTTCATGTTGAGTAAAAAATTTACTCGGAGTGAATATAATCACTATGTCTATTACAAGACACTGAGTAATGAAAAATTCATCATCCTAGTATTGTATGTTGATCCCCAGTCATGATATGTCTGAAATCAACGTACTGAAGACTCAGTTATCAGGGACATTAGAGATGAAAGATCTAGGGGCTGCAAAGAGAGTTTTTAGCATATATATTCATAAAGGCAGAAAGAGGAGCAGACTTTGGTTGTCACAAGACGAATACCTTGAAAAGGTGCTGATCAAGTATGGGATGGACCAGGCAAAGCCAATGAGCGTTCCCCGCGTGGGTCACTTCAAGCTTTCCTTAGAACAATGTTTTAAATCAAATGAGAAAAAGCAGGTTATGTCTCATGTGCCTTATTCGAATGCGGTTGTCAATTTAATATATGTCATGGTCTGTACAAGACCAGATATTTTATAGGCAGTCGGTGTTGTGAGCAGATACATGTCAAAACCTGACAACCAATATTAAGAAGCGGTGAAATGGCTACTTCGATAAATTCGAGGTATAAAAGACTACGTCTTAACTTTTGAGAAGATAGAGGTAAACTTAGTAGGGTATGTGGATTCAGACTTCGCAGGCAATGGGATTCCAAGAAGTCTACTTCAAGATACTCATTTGTTTGTACTAACGGGTGGAGCAATTAGTTGAATGTCGAAGATTCAGTCTGTGGTGGCTCTTTCCACGATTGAAGCAGAATATATGACAGTGATGGAAGCATTTAAGGAAGGTGTTTGGTTAAGAGGCATGATAAATCAGTTGGGACTTCAGAGGAGGCCATGCCAGTTAACTATGATAACAAGAGCGCTATCATTTTAAGTAAAAATTATGTTTATCACTTACGTACTAAACACATTGATGTTCATCACCACTTTATCTAACAGGTGCTTAAGGAAGGAGGCGTAACACTGAAAAAGATTCACACTAGCGTGAATCCAGCAGACTTGCTCACCAAGGTCGTTTCTACAGAGAAGTTTAAGTTCTGTGCAACTTCTCTGGGCTTGGCGATGATATAAAAGAATGATGGAGTGTGCACGAGAAGCATCGATTGAAGCTATGATGCGACGCAGAAATAAGAGAAGAGGGTAAGAAGCTACGTGTTTGAAGATTAAAGACATGGTAGATATTGTCATTAAAAGAAGTCTTAAATCTAGAAAATTTTGAAATTTCTGTGATTCTCGACCAGTTGAAGGTCAGGCTCAACTAGTCGAAGGTTACGCAAACTGCATAAATTTGTGGCAGTTTCCAGACTATTCCAAAGTCGGTACATAAGTGGGGTTTCCTAAACTATAAATAGGAGTCCCTAGGGTTATTCTAAAGTATTCTAAGGCATTCTAAAGGTATTCCAAGGGTTTCTAAAAGGGTTTTAGATTTTGCAAAGGGTGTAACAAGGGTGAGATTCGAGGTTGTTCGAATCGGGTAAGTCTTTTCTCTTTGTAATTTATGATTTCATAGTGGATTTCTGTCACTTTGTGCTGTGGTTTTTTCCCGAAAGGGTTTTCCACGTTAAATCTTTGTGTTCTCTTGTATTTGCTTGGTGCTCTTGGATTGCTATACTAGATCCATCTCCGTGTGATTCCGCAGACTAAATCCCAACAGTCTGCTTAGCAAGTGGGCCACATTTTAAAAAAAAAAAAAAAAAAAAAAAAAAAAAAAAAGTGGATGTTTAAAAATGGATGGGAGGGAGGCCCAGCCGTCTACTTTTTACCATTAAAAGAAGGTTTCAAAATAAAAGGCCTGTCTATATGTATTTTTCAGGGAATGTTTGCTTGATGGGCACGGCGATTGCAATCCCCACCTTTAATTCGTTAGTAACTCTCCATTACCTAATCTTTTCAGCTTAACAGATTTTTTTTAGTAGAACTTCTTGTACGAGATTATGAATACTATTTAAATTTTTTTGTTATTTTATTTTGTAGATTGTAAGCAAAGACCAAAGAGGGTTGGATGGAGTTTTTTAATGTATTCAAAACTATTTGTAACTTATTGTTGTAAATTTTATATATATATATTGTCAAGTAATACAAATTTTGTTTTAGTCACCTTTAATATTAACTTTTAATTGCAATGTGCAACATTTTTTAGGTTTAGGTTTTAAATACGTAAGAAAAACTAAATATAGGTTTGGATCAAATATGTAAAACCAATCAAAAGCAAAAACAAAAAAAAAAAAACAAAAAACAAAAAAAAAAAAAAAAACATTCGTTTTTATGAACTGTCAACGCCTTTACTGGTGATTATATAGCACCTTTCACCAGCATTTTCTATGGCATACACTGCGGTTTTGACTGCCAAGGAAAGGTCAATTTTCTTGTAGTGGTTGTACATGAATTCAAATGGCAGCTCAAGTAAACTGTGTTTGTACATTTTTAATGATAATGGTAATGCAATTGTCTTCTATGGCCACGGTGGTCAAGGGTGCCAACCCTTAATACTTGGGTTTTCAGTTTGTACGAATGGGTCCTTGTGCTTACTCATCCGACCATTCATATGATATGTTGGAAATTTTTGAAAAATAAACTCAAATAAATAAATAAATAAATATTCACACCTCTTCAAAACATGACCAAATAAGAAGAGTTTGAATCTTCCATCCACCCCCAAAAACTTTTCAATGGTAGGTGTTTTATCCTGACTGTGTGGTCCACTTGAGCCTTGCAATTGCCTCATTTTTGGGCTTGTAATCTACAATGATATGGAAAAATAAATGGACGGTGTGGATAAAACCCATACATCACGGTGGCCCCCATCTACTCCTAACTAGAGTTAGGGATGGGCATGGTAGCCAGGAGAGGCACTGCAAGCAATCCGCAGGCCTTGTCATCTTTTAAGGGAGAAGGTAGTGAGTCAACCAGTTAGACTATAAGTCATGGATCAGTTAAAATTAATTTTACGAAACATCCAACACATGTTATGTTCAATCATAAGGATCACCTTATGTAATAATCAAATAAAGCTTACTTGCAATTTTATACCTAATCTAACTGTATTAGATCCAATTACTCAAATGATGCCACGTGGCAGAAAATTGTTAAAAATATACGAAGTCACAGCAAAGACACATGCTGCAGCATATCCTTTATACGATCTACTCTAACGTTTATTTGTGTCCAACCCGTTCATAAGGCTATTAGGAACCTTATGAACTGCAACAAGTGCAAAACAAAATTTCTGTGGCGCCCAAGAAAATTTTAATGGTGGGCATTCAATCCCCACTCTTTCCTGCGGGATGTTCTATGAATGTTGGATCTGCTACATTTTTAAGTTGGGTCCATGCCTTATAATGATATGAAAAAACAAATGAACTGATTAGATTTAAAATATACATTATAGTGAACCAATCCACTTGGCAGACTGTGATGGTACGTAGGCAGTAAGCATTACACGTCATGAAGAAATTATTTTACAGGTGGCATACAACTGTACAACTGCTAAAATTAAATAGTCGGAAGTATGGTAACTAGTGTAGAACTAAAAATCAAGCTTATTTGATTATTTGACCATTGTATTGGTGGACATTTAATGAATGGTGGAAAAATGAAAACTATCCAATGGTCCTTATTCCTACAATCAAGCATCCACGAATCAGAGAATATAACCATAGAAAAGAAAATCTAATATTGCCATTATAACATAGAAATAGTGGAATGGAAAATTTAGTCAGTTTTGTTTGGGTAATATACACCCCATATCCAATTCTAAGCACTTGTGTCTCAAGTGCAGCCCGAGTTCCGCAGGTTTGTGTACTCCCCTATACTATATTGGGCACGGAAACCTTGAATATAGGTAGAGCTAGGGATAGGATGACTCGACTCGCCTATCTAAACTCATCCAACTTGTTCAGATCCAATTCGACCCGAACCGAATGGGTGAGTCGATCCGAACCGAGTAGGCTTCGCCCAATCCGAACTCAAATCAAATCGAGTCCGAGTTACCCAGTAACTCAACCCGAAACTCGATCGGATCAGACTCAACTCAGATTTGTGTGTGTGTGTGTGGGGGAACTTCCCATGAGGACAAGCTGTGTGGACCCCACCGTGATTTGTGTTGAACATCAACCCCATCAGTCATATGCACCATTTCATGGTGGGCCACAAGCTTATAAATCAAGTCAATTCATGAATTGGGTGGGCCACATCACATACAACAATTGAGAGGGGTTATCCCCCCATTACAACATTCATAATGATTTATTGGGCCCATCGAGATATGGTTCACAAATCCAGCCCATCCATTGTGTGTGTCCCACATGGATGAGGGGTTAGACCAAGTTTCAGTTGCATCCAAAACTCAGGTAGGCCCCACCAAGTGCTTTTATATGTTTTAGGCATGTCTTTACATGTTTTTAGATGGTATGGGTCACCTAAGTTCCATATACGGCTGATTTTTGAGATATCCCATAACCTAAAGGGGACCCATCAAATGCATGGTATTGATGTTCGACACATATCATGGTGGGGCCCACACAGCTCGACCTCATGGGAACTTCTATGAGGTGGACCTTACATATTATATATATATATATATATATATATAACCTTAGTTTCTAAGTATCTCTAACCCTACCTACCGCACCCGACTCCTCCTCCTCCTCCTCTTCCTCTCTCCCTCCCTCATTATCCTCCTCTTCCAATTCTGACAGCCACACACCACCATCACCACCCTCCTCCTCCTCCTCCTCCTCCTCTCCACTCCCTCCCTCCCTTTCTCATCTCTCGATCCAACTCATTGCCAACTCGACTCAACTCGGTACTTTTAACTAGTTAGGACTCGGTCCAGTTCAATCCAAGCCATACTGGACTCGAATCAGGTCAGGCATGCTAGACTCGGTAGCGAGTCGGGTCGAGTTCAGGTCAGGCATATTTCAAAATCAAATTGAGTCAGGTCAACCCTAACTCGGTATGACTGACTTGATGCCCAACTCTAAATATGGCCCCCTACGTTGATATATGTGACTACATTGACACCGTCTGTCTATATTGAAAACTCAGTTTAGGACATAATAAAAAAAAATAAGTAGATCTGTCGCAAATGGATCGTAGTAAAGGAAATAGTAGTAATTGACTATTAAAAATTATTTGTGGGCCACAAAAGCTTTGGATCAACATGATATCTGTGCAATCTCTTCATATAGGTCTTTGTGACCTTATCAACTGGTTGGATGGCAAATAAACATTTCGGTGGACTCCATGAATTTTTTAATGGTGGTGTTCAATCACAGCTGTTTCCTGTGGTGTGGTCCACCTAAGTTTTGAGCATGCTTCATTTTTGGATCATCCTCTAAAATGAGCTTTGAAAATGGTTGGATGGTGTGGATTTAAGCCACATACATTACTGGACCCCGCCTTAGTGGATCCGGGGTCTCACCTTCTCTGGCTGAAGTAGTCTCCAAAGATCTATGAGTCCCGTGGACCATTTTATACAAAAACAATGGGGACGGGATGCCATAAGTTTTTAAGTAGGAATACTACTATGTGCATCTTTGATCAAGCCTTTTAATCAAGCATGACTCACTAAGAAGTGAAAAAGGGAAGAAAAAAAAGATAAACCAGACTAATCCAAAACTACAGTGAGCCGCGATGTTCGAACTTAGAGGCTTTAAGAGCAATGCTACCGAGTCTTTTGTAGTTGAGGGTTCTCACTTAATGGGTGGAGTAGATTTACATACACTATATGGTGGGACTCGCAGAACCCAGTTTCAACGGTAGGCATTTCCCTACCCACTTTTTCCTACTGGGTGGCCCACTTGAGCGATCAGGCTAATACTTTCCTGTTTTCAGTTCATCCCAATCAGAATGACCTTATGAGCGTTATGGATGGCATATAAATATCGCTGTTGACACGGGAAAGTTTGAATCGCAGGCATTTCCCTACCCTCTTTTTCTAGTGGAATGGTGCACTTGAGTTTTAGATCTGCCTTAATTTTCATCCCATCTTCTAAAATAGTCTTGGAAAAAAGAATGGACGGTATGGATTTATCACAAAAATCACGGTGGGCTCCACCTTGGCCGACCACTCTTTTGATATTCTCGCGCACAATCCGATGGATGGATGGTACGTAGCCACTTTGGCATTATATGGAAATTATTTTGCACCTGGCATACGAATACTAAAATCAAACGGTACAAATTACTTAAACTAGTGTAGATGCATCATGAACCAAAAATTAACCTTATTTGATTACTTGACTATCGAATTTGTGGACATTTACTGGACAGTCGAAATGAAAACTATCGAACAGTCCTTTCCTGACAGACGAGCGTCCAGGAATCAGTGTTTAGGATTGTTCAAATAATCTCAAATTTGGATTGTAACTCGGAAACAGTGGGATCGACAATTTAGTCGGTTTTTATTTAAGTTAATATATACTCGTGTACAAGTATGGATGCATGCGTATCAAGCATCATGCTCAGCCGACTATCATGTAGCCGTTTCCTTCATGCCAAAGCCAACGCCGGCTTCCATTCAAATCTCTATCTACTACCTCAACGGCATTCTCACACTCCCGTCTCGCCCGTCTCGCCCTCTCCCTCCAAAAATCCCCCAACCCTCCTTCCACCTCTCTCTCAACAGTCTCCTCTCACCCCATGAAACCCTCTATCCCTTTCCCTCTCTGTAATGGCGATGATGGTGATGTGATGATGTTGTGATCTGGTTCATTAGTCTGCGTTTCCATGGCATCTAAAACCGGACAACAATCAGCAGGTTCTCCAAGTCCTCTCTCTCTCTCTCTCTCTCTCTCTCTCTCTCTCTCTCTCTGATCGAATGTTCTTTAATCTCCTGTTCTTCAATGTGTGATTCAGGAATTTCTAAGGAATATGGATGCATTCCGTCTCTCTTCTTTCGATTTGATCTATTGATAGGCCTCTGGGATATCGAATCTTCATTTGAATTCTGCTACGATTATGGTCTTTGAACAGGTTTTGAATTTATTAGCGTGTTGGATTTGACGATTTAGGGTTTGGATAGTTTAGTTTAGTGTTATTCTTTCTGAAAGGGCATTTTGGTCTTTTCTTTATATCTATAGTGATTATTCATGAGGACTGTTGAGGTCAAAATCTGGACCACCCTCCACTCAATGCTGCGAACCTTGATTGGACCCTGGTCCTGCACAGAAAGGTGAGCAAAGGAGACCCTGGCTTAAACAGAGGACCCTCCGATGCCTAAGTCAGGCTACAGAATCTGGGTCTAACTCGCGTAATGTAGAGAGAGGGTGCAAGATATTGCATACCTGTTGCAATGGGGTCCCCTGGTATTTATACCTGTGGGTTGGGCGGATCGCGTCCATCAATCTTGGCATGATCTACTCAATCAAGCGGATATTGCAATTGTGGAGATACTCCACAATCTTTGGATTGTGTAGCACATCATGTCTTAATGGAGCATATCTCCAGGCGTGATCTTTGGCTACATCCACATTCGGAATGGTTTCCCAGCTCGGTACTCGGAGTATCTTCATCTAGGCTCAGACCTCGTCCTATCCGAGTCCGCGGCTGAGTACCTGTAATCGGAATTCATAGACGAGTCATCAGGGTCGGAGTCCGTTAGGCGTGCTTATTCAGGACTTAGCTCTCGGCCTCTAGGTCGAGGATTCGGTCGATCCGGGACCGTAGCTTTTTGGATGAAGATGAGGACGAAAACGAGAGCTCTGCTCGGCCAACCTTCTTGGGATGAGAATGAGGACAAGGATGAGGACGAGAGCTCAGCTCAACCAACCTCCTTCGGATGGAGATGAGGATAAGGACGAGGACGAGAGCTCGGCTCGATCAACCTCCTTCGGATGGAGATGAGGATGAGGACGAGGACGAGAGCTCAACTCAACCAACCCTCTTCGAACGAAGATGAGGACGAGGACAAGAACGAGAGTTCGTCTTGCCTGGCCTAGGGTCATAGTCCAGATGTCCGCTCGCGCCCGTCATGATGTTCTCCTTCCGAGGCCCTATTAATTGGTTCGGACAACTTGGGCCGACCTTGTTTGACCCTGTCCAGATTTCCCCATAACAAGGACATTGTGGATTTGAATTGGTTCCGATAAGGAATTTGATATGTTGATATAGGGCAATCTTTCTGATAAGGTTTATTTATTTTATTTTATTTTATTTTCTTGATCATGTAAATGCTATCCATGTATGTATTGAATTTTAGATAAGGAATTCTTTACAGTTTTTTATTAGTTTTAGTCAAGAATCTCCCAAGGGTTCAGATGGATTCATTGACCAGAATTCTTTAGAATATTGTATTTTAATCCCTTTATAGTCCCTTGCAGAAACTATTTGGGAGGATATTGAGTTCCAACTTGGGAATTCATTAACCCTTCTAGCTTTGGATTGTTGAAGGTTTTAATAGCTTTATTTAATGAAATTCTTTGGGAATAGTGAATGGGTCTAATGGGTCTCCCTCTTGAGGTTTTTTTTTTTTTTTTTTTTTTCCTTTAGAGATCTGTGGTGAGGAAATTTGAGTTTCTTATTTGAAATTCGTTATGAATAATTTAATCATTTCTTTCTTTTCTTTGTGGATCATTCCTTGCTAGTCTTACCTTATAGGAAAGCCTGCTACATTTCAGTCCACATATCTTTTCAATGTTGGAAGTTGGCATGGGCCATGGAAGCATGCCCATGGTTCAAAGTATTGTCTAGTATGACTTGGTATTGTTAGATTCATATTGGTTTTAGTGGGAATTGGTCTAAGTTGGGCCACCTGTAGAAATTCTATGTTTCTTTATTTTAGAATTTGAATTATGCTGCTGTAGGTAATACCTCATTTGGTGCTAATCCTTATAAGCCTGGTGGCAGCACAAGTAACATTCTGTGTATTTAAGGAAATTATCAGTCTTGAGTGCTCCGATCCCTCTGATTTTTCCTTTTTCACTTGAATCTATTATTCAAACAATTTAGTTCCATTTCTAATAGGGGAATCGAACTTTTTTCAGCTTTTATCTGCGCTATTGACTGATTTTTCCGTGTTCTTTTTCCTTTTTCAGTCTATCTATATGTTTCTATATTGAAATTTTCATTTGAATTAATTTCTCCAAAGAATTCAACTGTTTTCAAGCGGTCTTCTCTCGGAAATTTTCAAAGATGTTGTCAATTTGCCAAATTCCAATGGATTAAAAAAAGACTCCTCTCTTTTTTCTTTTTCTTTTTCCCGCCGGTACAGTTCCTCTTCCCCCTTTTAACCTTTTCCTACCTATCTTTAGCTTTTGATTTTTCTATCCAAGAAAAATGCTTTTCCCTACTACAGAATTACAAAATCCCAATACTTGATTTCTGTCTTGCTTTACCTTTTCTCCCAATTGGTGATTTTTCCATTGTTGTTATGATTATTATGTAGCTTCTTTTAGGATTTACAGCTTGTTAGATGCTTTCAATCTCATTCTAGATGATGCTTGGAACTTCGTTCTTCTGTTTAAGAGTTACAACAACATTTACAATAGCCATGCTAAGGAGAAGCTCTTGAAAAATCAATCTGTCTCTGGCACTTCCTACTACAACGACTGCAAAACGAAGCACAAGTATGGATGCTATGATCCCTCCACTCAAAATTACTTTGGGAGGCTTTTCTTTCCATTGATAGTGAAAAGGGTGAGCTCTCAGTCCTAGGGGGGGAGGTGAATAGGACTATGCCAAGCGAAAAAATTGTTGAACAGAAATATTAAATATAATTGAATCAATTAGAGATCTCAATTGTAATAGTATTGAGAAATTGATTCAAACCTTGTTCAAAGGACAACCTTACACCAAAAATAAATATTTATGGTAGGACAACCTAATTTCTTGAACGCGATAAGGATCAAGATCGTAAACTAAAACAAGAGGCAAAGAAAGGAAGCTATCTATTACAAGCATTCACCACACGCACATGAAACGATTACAAACATTCAGCACATATCCATCACATATATCATCCACCACAAAACACCAGGAGTTATAGTGGTTTGGTGTGTACACCAACTATTCTCAAACAACCACACCTACTCCCCTCCCAATAATCACAACCCACGTGATATTGGCATTCACTATAAAATAAGGTTTTCTCAGGTTCACCTTAAAACCTATACAGTTATGTTTTCAAATGGGTTATTACAATCAAAACCCCGCGCTGAGATTTTCTAGCTGATCTCAGTCAAAACCAATACAAAGATTTTTTGGCTAATCTCAAAAACCAAAAAGTAAGTAAACAAAGAGTACTTATCTTCTTCTTGAAGATGTTGTTTGATGTAGCCCGTATAACTGCTTCGCTTGATGCGTAGATGTTCAATGTCTAATAAACATAATCAAGGGTTCTAGGTTCTAAACAGATTTTAAATTAACACAAACCTGGGCTACTTGTTTGAATTCCTTAGATCTCAAAAGGCAAAGTAAAAATTCCCTTTAAAAAATCCAATTCACAAAATAGAGATCAATGAATTACAAAAACAAATAAGCTATTAAAGGATCTAAAATTACCGGACTATAGCTTGATAATGACGGGGACTTTTCTCTCAAAGTGGAGGCTTTCTGTGGCTTTTCTGAATGATTTGGAATGAGAAAAGATCTCTATTTATAGCCTGAAAAACGGTTCCTTTGACTGGTCTAAGAATCAACGAAATTTCAAATTTTCTGGTGCGATCGGATAAAACCGACCTTCGACTGGTCAAGTGGCTTGCTCGACTAGTCGAGGGAGCCTGAAATATGTTGCTGGAGTTTGAGTCGAGCTCCCCACGACTGGTCGAGCAGGGTGCTCGACTGGTCGAGGATCTACCAGAAAAACTTCAAATTTGATTTTGAATCTTGGACTGGTCAAAGCAATTCTTAGAATGGTCGAACCAGAGCCTGGACTAGTCGAACCTAGGCTAGGACTAGTCGAATTTAAGCCTAACCAAAGTATAAAAACCCGTAAATAATATGCATAAGAAAGGACTCAAGCCTAGGGTCTTTCTAGGATCACTTATACCTGAAATATTGGACATTGAAGTTGCTATTCAAATCTTCAATAGCTTTCAGTAGATCTTCTACTTGAAGTATTCTTGAAATAGTAGCTTGATCTTGAACTTGAAGTAGGGGAAGATCTCAAACTTGTAGTACTATCTTCATGTCTTGCACTTTCAAACTTCAAATGATGATCTCGAAGGTGAACTTTCCATCATATGAATAAGTCACACTCTAAATTGTTTTGTCTCAATGAAATTTGACAACAAAGGGTGCTTTATACATCATAGCACTTACAATCTCCCCCTTTGTCAAATTCATGACAAAACAAACTTAGAAAATTACACAAACTGCACAACTTCATATTCATTCACAAAACTCTTAACAACATCTACTTCCCCTCAATCTACTCCCCCTCAGTCTGAGCTTTGACTTGTGTAGAGTACCTGTATTAAGAAATATACGTATATCCAAAATATACAGTTTGTATTAAGAAATATACACATCCAAAATATACAGTCCACACAATCTACTTGCGCATTTTACCATAAACTCATAACCAACAAGTCTCTCCCCCTTTTTGTCACAACTTGACAAAGGAAGACAGAATTATAAATAAAGCACAAATATGATTACGAGAAAAAAAATGAGAGTAGCATCAAGAGAGTGTCATAAAGATAGCAAGCATAAAGAGAGTGTCATCAAAGATAATTCCTTACAAACCAAGAGAAAGTGAAAATAAAGTTATACAGTTCCAACACAAATAAACTCAAAAACTAATTAGAAACTGAGGAAGAAGGAGGTGGAATGGACAAGTCAATCTGATGAAGTCTCCCGGTAATGCGATGGAAATATTTACGCATATATTTCATTGAAGATTTGTGACTTTCAGTCAGATTGTCCTGAGTCATTTTTAACTCACCCACCTTCTCCTCCAAAGAGCGAAGACGCTCATCAAAGTGAGATGGCTGAAAATCAAATCCGCCTCATCATCGGTTTCCAACTCATCAAAAATATCGTCCATAGTAGTGTCAGCAGGCAGAGTGTCTTCTTCTTCAACTTCTACGTCCTCCTCATCACATTGGCTAGGAAAATACTCCAGATGTATCTTGTTGATGTTGGAGTTATTGAATGGTAGAACCATTATTGGTGCCTCAGCAGGTGGAATGACCACATTACAATGAAGTGCTAATGCAGTCATCAGATAGGCAAAAGGTATGTAACCATAGCCAGGATGGAGACATAATTGAATAATAATATAGCAGATCAAAGAAGGAAGATAAATGGGTATGCCAGACATGATAGAATGAAGAATGCGACACATAAAAGAGGTAAGCTTGACCTTGTTCCCAAATCTAAGATATACATTGGCAATAAAGATGCGGTGAAGAACTCTGTATTTGGGTAACATCTGATTGGTACGGAGGGCATTACCTGAGCTCCATTCGGCATCAAACCGACATAATTTGTGGGTAAGTTTGCGTCGTTCAGATTCAGACATTTTCTCAGCAAGTGTTGGTATAGGAATACCGTCATCATTAACATTGATGTCTAATAAATCCGAAATGAGATGTTTATCTACTTGGAACGTCCCTTCTCTAAAATTGATAGAGAAAGTTAGATTATCTAGGGACGCTTCACTAATAGATGCATGCATCCCTTGCACACTTGAGCGTTATGCCGGTCTACCCAATTTAGAATGTTTTCTCAACCAACAATGTTAAGGATGGGAAGAAGATGAAAAGGAGCTAAATGGTCAACATTCACAATACGTTCGATAATGATTTCCTTATTGCGAAGATCCTGCACATACTCCAGGTCTTCTTCGGGTGGCCTTAGGGTTCTCACCCTAAGAGGAGTTTCCCTTGAAGAAGAAGCACGAGTTTCTTTCTTCTTAGATCGAATGTCCATTGGATGATAGCAATAGAGAAAATCAACAAAGGAAGGATGGGTTTCAAGGAAATCAGATTTTTTAGCCAAAACCCTTAAAAATGGAATGGAAAACCCAAATCGACTACAAAATGTTGCAAAATAAGCTTACAATAACCCAAATCTAGAAAGAAAAATGAAAATGAAGCACTTACAATGATCCTATGATGATGGTTTCGATGAGTCGAGAAAGGGCTGATGAAGAAGAAGAAAATGAAGAAATAAAGTGTTTTGCCCCTTTTTAAGACACCCACCCACACTCCACATAATCCAATTAATTTGAATTACACATACCAATATCAAGTTTCAATTTGAAAAATCTATTCCTGTCAAGCGGTTTAGTCAAAATGTTAGCAAGTTGATTTTCCATCTAGATATATTCTAAAGAAATGCTTTTATCTTCAACCAATTCCTGAATGTAGTGATAACAAATGTCAATATGCTTAGTACGAGAATGCTAGATGGGATTTTTTGAGATATTAATTGTGCTAGAGTTATCGTAATATAAGATCATTGTATCTTGCGCAATTCCGTAATCGTTTAGCATTCTTTTCATCCAAACAAACTGGGTAAAAGCATTACCAGCTGCAGTATATTCAGCCTCAGCTGTGGATAACGATACCGAACTTTGTTTCTTACTGTGCCAGGAAACTAAACAATTCCCAACATAGAAACATCCACCACTGGTAGACTTTCTATCATCTATGTTCTGTCTAGTCAGTATCTGTATATCCAGCTAATTGAACATTTGTATCATGCGGATACCAGAGGCCTAAGTTAGCAGTACTTGTGACATATCTAATAATGCGTTTAACAGCAATAAGATGTGATTCTTTTGAATCTGATTGATATCTAGCACAGATACCTACACTATATGCAATATCTGGTCTACTTGCAGTTAAGTATAAGAGACTACCAATCATGCTACAATATAGCCGAGAGTCTATACTTTTACCTGTTTCATCCTTTGAAAGCTTGAGAGTCGTACTCATATGAGTATCGAATTTCTTACCATTTTCGAATCCAAATTTCTTAACCAAATTTAAAGTGTACTTGGTTTGAGAAATGAAGATACCATCTTCTAGCTGTTTAACCTGTAAGCCTAGAAAGTAGTTCAATTCTCCCACCATACTCATCTCGAACTTGGATTTCATAAGTTCTGCGAACTCAACGGACAGGTTAGTGCATGTAGAACCATAGATAATATCATCAACATATATCTATACAATTAGTATGTGTTCATTATATTTTCTAACAAATAAGGTTTTATCAACACTTCCCATAACAAGATTGTGACTGAGTAAGAACTTAGCTTCTCATACCATGCTCCAGGAGCTTGTTTCAGACCGTAAACTGCCTTTTTAAGGCAATATACATGATTGGAGTGTTTAGGGTCTTCAAAGCCCTTAGGTTGTTCAACATAGACCTCTTCATGTAGATCACCATTTAAGAAAACACTTTTAACATCCATTTGATATATCTTGAACTTTTTGAAGCAGGTAATGGATATAAATAATCTGATAGATTCAAGATGAGCTACTGGAGCAAAAGTTCCATGATAATCAACTCCTTCTATTTGAGTGTACCCTTATACAATTAGTCTAGCCTTGTTTCTGATTATATTTACCAATTCATCAGATTTGTTTTTGAAAATCAATTTGGTTCCAATTATGTGTTTATTAAATGGTCTTGGAACCAAATACCAAACATCATTCCTAACAAACTGATTTAATTCTTCTTGCATGGCAACAATCCAATTTTCATCAGTAAGTGCTTCTTTTACGTTGGCTGGTTCAACTTGAGAAGTAAAGCAAACATATTTGCAAATATTCTCTAATTGTCTTCTAGTACGCACACCAGTGAGAGGATTGCTTAGTATTAGATCAGTAGGATGATCTTTGACTGATCTTGGTTCAGTATATGAGGAGTCAGGTTTCTTAATTATATTGACTTCATCATCTTCTGAACTAGATGAGGGTGTGTTCAGGTGATCATCAATTACAACATTAATAGATTCCTGAATTACACCTGTTCTCTTGTTAAAAACACAACATGCTCTACTATTTAGAGCATAACCTAAGAATATCCCTTCATCACTTTTGGCTTCAAGCTTCCCTAAATTTTCACGGTCACGTAAGATGAAACACTTCCAAAAATTCGAAAGTATTTAACAGTAGGTTTCTTATTAAACCATAATTCATAAGCTGTTTTATCTTTAGATTTTCTAATGTACACACGGTTTATAATATAGCACGCAGTATTTACAGCTTCAGCCCACAAATTTTTGGGTAACTTCATGCTATTTAGCATAACATTGGCCATCTCTTGTAGCACTCTATTTTTTCTTTCAACAACCCCATTTTGTTGAGGTGTTTTAGGAGCTGAAAACTTATGCGATATGCCATGATCGTTACAGAACTTCTCAAAATTGTTATTTTCGAATTCTGTCCCATGATCACTTTGATCTTGATGACTTTCATTTCTTTTTCAGTCTGAATTCGTTTTAGTATCTTTTTAACTTCATCGAGAGTCTCAGATTTTTCTCTCATGAATGCTACCCAAGTAAATCTGGTAAAGTCATCAACAATCACCAGAAAATACTTCTTACCACCTCTACTCTCCGTTCTAGTTGGTCCAACAAGATCCATATGGAGAAGTTCAAAGGGTTTGGATGTGGCAGAGGAGTTCACTTTCTTGTGACTACTCCTTGTTTGTTTGCCAATTTGGCATGCGCCACATATTTTATCAACTTTCTTTAGTTTGGGTAGACCTCTAATAAGATCGATTTTGCTTAGTCTATAGAGATTTCGGTGATTAACATGTCCAAAGCGTTTTTGCCATAATTCAATTTCATCAGTTTGGACCATGTAACATGAGAATGTAGACGAGCAAGACTCATTAATGATATAGCAATTTTTAGACGTTCTACGGCCATTTAATATCACACAACCTATCTCATTTAAAGTCTCGCATCCTTGATTAGTAAATTTAACACTATGTTTGTTATTGTAGATTTGAGATATACTTAAAAGATTGTACTTGACCTTCAACATATAAGACGTTTTCAAAAGGAGGAAGGTTAGAAATTTGTACAGTACCTTGGCCAATAATCTTGCAGTTGCTTCCATCACCAAAAGTAACTGAGCCATCAGTCATTTCTTTGTAGTTGGTGAACATATCTTTGTCACCTGTCATGTGTCTTGAACAACCACTGTCTAGGTACCACTTTGAATGGCTAGAAGCCTTGAAGGTGGTGTGGGCAACAAGACAAGTAACTTTAGGAACCCATTTCATTGTTGTTCTGGGTTTTGGAGTACCATTGGTTTTCCTTGGCTTGGTAGAATTGAAATTTCTTTGTTTATCAACTCTGATATTAAAGTTAGATTTGAGAAGCTCTTTGAGTAAGTACACTATTTTTTCAGCTAAGGGGTTATAACTTTGTTTTCTAAAGCTGATGTTATTTGGATTGACTTTAGAAGCTTGAAAAGGTTTTGAATTTTTAAAGTTGTTTTGGTTATTATTTTTCAAGCTCTTTCCTTTTGAGTTTGAGAATTCTCCTTTAATAAATATGGGAGATACATTCTTATTTTTTAGAGGAGTGTCTTTGATATATCCCAGACCCAATTTATCGCCACATTTCCTGGATGCGGTTAATAATTTTTCAAGCTTAGGGTCTCCATGGGCATATCTCCAAGTATCCTTAGAACTCAATAAAGAAGAAACTTCAAGCTTTAGTTTCTCATTTTCTGTTCTGAGTTTTTCAAGTTCAGACGTTTTGAAACTTAAATCACATTTAGCTTTTTCATAACAATCAGAAAGATGAGATTATTCCAAAACAGAATTTTCAAGTTCTTCTTTTAATTTAAGAAAATTTTCATTTTGAAGCTTTAATTTGATAGCAATTTTGCAACTTTCCCTGTATAGGGCATTATAGGCATCCTGAAGATCATCTTCATTTTCATTCTCAGCGTCACTCCTGAGATTCTCATAATCAGATGAATTGCAACTATTTGAGGAGGTGACTCCGGCAATAGTTTTTAGAGCCTTTACTTCATCTGAAGTTTCTTGTTCTGATTCATCCGACTCAGAAGAAACTTAAGAGCAGGATGATTCATCCCAAGTGGCTAACACGCCTTTTCTTTTTGGCTTATACCTTTTTGGACACTTATTTGCCAAATGCCCATATTCATGGCAGTTGAAACACTGACTGTCTTTTAGAGATTTCCAATTTTTAGATTTTCTCTCTTCTCAGAAAGTTTTTGAAAATCTACTCTTTTCTTAATTTTGAAAATCCTGTAAAACTTTTTAGCAAGTAAAGCCATATCATCCTCTGAGTTTTCAAAATCAGAATTAACATTGCTATCTTTTGAAATAGATTTGGATGATTGAAGAGCTATGGACTTACCTTTGGGAGCTTTAAAATTTAACTCATAGGTTTGAAGTGAACCAACTAACACCTCAACCTTCATTTGATCTGTGTCTCTTAGTTCCTGAATGGCAGTAACTTTGGAATTAAACCTTTCAGGAAGAGATCGCAGTATTTTAGCACAGACTTTGCTTTTTGGGATACCATCTCCTAGACCCCATATAGAATTGACTATGTCATTTAGTTTTGTATAGAAGTCCATGAAAGACTCATTTTCTTCCATACGAATTTCCTCAAACCTAATAGTGAGGATTTGAACTTTAGACTTCTTGACAATAGTCATTCCTTCATGTGTCATTTCAAGAATGTCCTAGGCTTATTTAGCTATATCACATGAAATGATTATTTTGAATTCATCAGGTGATAGAGAACATGTAATTGCATTTAAAGCCTTTACATTGCACTGCTTTCACTTTTCTGAGATATAGTCCATAACTAAAAAGGAGTTTCTTTAATGGACTTGGTTCCATCACTGCCTAGAACCTCAGACACTAGTGGTTTCCATTTGGTTACCGTGGCTTGCCCCACGCTTTCAACAATGGATTTTAAGAAAATCCTCATTATGGCTTTCCAATAAGCATAGTTTGAGCCATCAAAGGGTGGTGGCCTAGTAATAGATAAGCTATCGAAATTTGACATAATGAAAGCTCTATATCGATAAACTCAAGGAAGTTAATCCAAGAAAATGAGCAACTTGGCTCTGATACCACTTGAAAATGGTGAGCTCTCAATAGGACTATGCCAAACAAAAAAATTGCTAAACAGAAATATTAAACATAATTGAATCAATATATTAATTTTCCCTTTAGACCTTGATAGAGATGTTTTTGCTGCTGATCTTCTTTTATCTGGTATACTCGTGTTGTGAATTACTTGGAGTAGTGCATATGCAGTATTCCATCAAGTTCTGATGACATATTTGCATTCTGTTTTTAATTGTGATCCAATCTAGCTAACACATGCTCATTTGAATTCTTTATCTGCCATTTTTGCAGGATTAAGAAACACATCATTTGCAGGTTAGTTCTCATTACACAAACTGTATACGCAAGGCAGTAAATTTAGTTAACTTGATATATGAAACTCGATTGCAGTTTTTCTTTCTTTCTTTTTCTTTTTTTCACTTTTTTTTTTTTTTCTTTCATTGATGTATAATCATCCATTGATTACAGGCAATAGGCAATTTTCAGATATATCAAGCTCACGTGACCTTTATACAATATATAAAGTTTGCTACTAGTATGCTTATCTGTGTCCTTTTTTCTTTTTTCTTTTTTCCTTCCACAGACAAGCACACAAATACATATATATTAATTTATATATTGTATATTGAAACCTCTAACAGTTTTTAACGTATTGCGCAACAAAAAAATTTATTTGCTTTAAACGTTCACAAAAATATGATAAACATATTTCTTGAATGTGCAGGAAACCTCAAAAATGATACTTCTTCGGGGCCAGTTGAGGGTTCAAATTCTAGCAGCTCAAATGTCCACAAGTTCACCAGTGGTGGGAAGACTCCTAGAAACAAGCTGTTACGTGATGGTTCGTCTGTTTCTCATGCATCTTCAAAACACATACATTTAGATAAACTTGAGTTTCCATTGCTGTGATTGAAGATTTTACCATGTTGTCAAGATTGGTTAATGTTAATTTTGTCTTTCCAAGTACCATACTACCATGATGTGTAGCTAATTCTAGTTTCCCCCTTTTTCAGCCTGCCAGATCCTGTCCATTCTTAAAAAACCAATTGCTCAAGAGAGTCTTTGCCCTATAAAATTGCGAATGGAGCAGGCCTATCCTTCCCAATCTTCAGATTTGCTTCAATCTAGTCTTCAACCAAATGATTGTCTTTTTTTTTTTAAAAAAAATTATTTTTTCTCCTTGCATTAACTCTGCTGACCCCATAGTCGGCACAAGCCTCTGATGATGCTGAGGAAAATTAAAGTACTCTATTTCAAATTCAGTTATTCACACGATAAGTGGACTATTTGGGAAATAATAGGATGGTCTGGAAGTTTAGTACCATTTTCAGTTCACATGGCTTTGTTAATTTTGTTTCATTTCAATCAGTTAAATCGGCTGTGATGGTTAGACAATGATATATTTACTGTAACCAATGGGTGCTCCTTGATTTTGTTTAAATCTTCCTAGGATTGCATAAACTCAGTGAATTTGGTTGTCTGAGAGATTGACTATGAAGAGAGATGGACGGCTGATATTCAGTATCAAATGGCTGGATCTACTCTTAGGAGTGTAGATATCGATGTTGTTGGAGGTATGCTCTTTTTCCCTCTTCTTCCTTTGTTTTCTTTTTCTTTCTTTTTAATTTTATTTTCTACACTGTACTTCGAGTGTGGAATGCTGTCATGATTTTTTTTCTTCGTACATTAGTGGTCAACCTGATGAGTTATGACTGACTTTTGCATCAGACCGTCTAGTGGAGTCCACCTGATGTGCCTATATGGTAGCACATGGACTAAAAAAAAATCTCTCAATTTAAATACAGGCTTATGGATCATTTTGATGGCATGAGAATGTTCAGATTTGCTTACACTGCAGATTTAGATAGAAAAAACTTACCAACAGAATGTGGCTTAATTGGTATGCCAGCAATTTATTTTGTTCAAGGAGGAGGTTATTCCAACAGTGTTATTGCCTCTTTTTTTTTTTTTTTTTTTCAGACTCAGTGCTTTTGTGGTCTAGTTGGAATAAACAAGGTGTGATAATAATTCAGAAGCATGAATTTTGGACATTGAAACAAATTTAAATGGACATACACAAGGAGATGGATGAGGCTCTGCTGTCTTGTCCAACAGAGGCAGAGGAACATTTATTTCTAGATCATTTCCTTCAGCCACAGACAAACTTTGCAAGGTTCAACTCTCTTTATATCATGGCCCAAGTCCTTTCCTTTAGGCCGTGCATCAGTAGAGATCTTGCTGCTCGGTTGTGGATGAGTTGGCTAGCCGCCCAATTGCAATGCGAGCTTAACTAGAGGAGAGCACAGTAGGCTTTGCTGGTGTTTTGCATGACTGGTAAACCATCTTCTATTGATTAAACTTCCCCTTTTTTTAGCACTGTTTTAGGTCTACTTCATATGGTATTAATTTGCTTTCATCCTATTGCTAGTTGGCTTCACAGAAATCTAAATAGGAATTCTTTGTCATCCAACATTTATGCTATTATTTTCACAGAAAATTTATGTATTTTTGTCCGTCTTTTGTAGGACATTGATTGACAGATTAGGATTTGCAGTAGACCATATCCACTTGCATAAAATGCTGGCAGAAGAACACTTCAACCAAATGGATAGGAACGTATACTTCCTCATACTTTATTATTGACTAGTTCTAATGTAAGTAAATGCTTCAACTGATTTTATAGTCCTTTTCCACAAACAAGCATCCACGAATCAGAGGTTCGGATTGCATTGCATTTTACAGGATTCACAGGGTTGTCTTACAGACGCAGGTGAGGTTTTTGAGATAGTGTATATTCATTCACCCTTCTGTAGGTGGTTTTGTTCTTGTCTGACAGTCTTAAACTAAAGCTTTCAAAACCATTTGAGTTTGGTTTGCTGTTAAACAATGGCTTGTTTTCCAGAGCTTTGCATGCACTGTTTGGTTAAATTATAGAAATATCTGAGCAACTGTGTTTGGATTGTTACTAATGCAGCTGGCGAGCATATTTCCTTTGTTTATGAATTCTTTGTTGCGTCTGCATTCTTGTATATCCGGCCAGGCAGGCTGACCTGTGTCTTAAAGCCCAAGCTTTTTAGTACTACATCTGAAAACCTTACCAACACTTGTCTTCAACAGCAATGGTAAGATGAAGATTCCAGCATGCCCCCCAAAAACTAGCATGTCAACATCAACGAGCTTCATATTCTTCTTTGGAATATGGATGACGTCGATGTCGATTACGATTTGATTTTTATATGGATGCCTATTCAAAAAATGATGTATGTAGAGTTGTTGACATGAGCTAGTTTTTGGCTGCAGGTAGTTGATTATGGAGTGCACGGGCTTTGGGTATTTCATCTATTACCTACCTTGTCAATTCCATGTTGAATTGCCTCATTTTTTCTTTGGAAGTGGTGTTCATTTTCCTGTTATTTCTGTTTTGTGGCATGCCTTTCACTACATGAGAAGTGGTGTTCTGACTGTCTAATTTCTTTCTTTGCAAATTTGTTATGGTGATGTTATTGTTGTGGGGGATGACGCAACAGATCCTCTAGTATTGTGCATGAATGGCTTGAAACCTAAGTGGATATGATGTGTTTGATACATTGACATCCATAAATGTAAGAGCAAGAGAATCTCTTAGACATCCATAATACTGCATCGTTGTCGGCTACCATGGGGATATGGAGACCAAAGCACACTTGATGCTGCATTGATTTAAAATTTTTTTATGTAACCACCTCAGAGTTTACAATATTTCATATCCTGGTATGCATGCTTGTGTTTTATCTAATTTAATTCTTCTGCTAGGCTTATACCATGGAATTGGAGGCTGAACTTGCAAAACATAAAGAGGAGAACAATGAATTACAGAAGAAACAGGTATCCATTATTCAATGCATTGGGATCCTTCCCGTTATTAAAATATAGAGCTGTGACCAACTGTATACACTACTAAAAATAACATCCGTTGATGCATTAATCTCTGCTTGGCTGAATTTGCCTAATTTTTTTTGTTTTCCTAAACAGTTATACAGATTCTGGAAGGAGCAATGAATTAGATCATTCGTCACATCTTTTGACTGTTGCCACCCGAGATGTGTTTGGCGAGCTTGATCGCAATGTCAAGCCTATTGCCCCAATGCACTTTTGGATGGTTAGTTCTTCACGTTGCTCTTGTTATCATATAAGATTTTGTTGGCTTTTCCCTTCTAAGTCTATCGGGCCCCAATTGTAAAAAAAATCCAATGGTGATGTAATAATGTGAATATTGACTAATCAACTATCAAGTAGTTAACGGTATACATGGACATATATATATATATATATATATATATATATATATATATATATATATATATATTCCCCTTTTTTGGCTCATCAACCTGCTAGTAGAAAAAGACATCCGCTGGTATCAAAGCAATATTTTTTCCTTCCATCTTCCTTTCTCTATTAATTGTCTCATTCATTTGGGCAGATCTTACGTAAGAAGTATCCCCAATTTTCCCAGCAGCACAATGGTTTCTTCATGCAACAGGTATTTTGTTGTGTCTAAGCACTCAAATTAGAGATCAGTTGTTTTGCTAATGGAGCCTAGCATGCCTTCTTTTCCAATATTTGACAGGATGCAGAAGAATGTTGGACCCAACTTATGTATACACTTTCTCAATCTCTAAAATCGCCAGACTCAAGGTATTTTACTCAGCACCAGATAGTGTAGAAGTGATGGCTACATGCATCCACATTCTATTCACATTTCTTTTTCTTTTTTTTTAAAGCACCTATATGCATTTAGTTGTGGGAATTAAATTGATCAGGAATCTATCATCTAAAAGCCAGCCCCAAACTGCTGGGAGAAAGGCTTCCACCCATCTTTCTTTTGTTTAGGAGCCTTAATATGTATTCGTGGATACCTTGGAATAATCACATGACATTGTTTAGGAATAGAGCTTGTTCCTGATAAAGCCATTGACTTGATTTGTCCATGTCTGGAACATTTCTGCTTGCTGATCTTTGGCAGTATTTATGTCTAAAACATTTATTACCATTATGTCTACAATATCTTGCCCCAGGTTTTCTTGCTGCTTTTTTTTTTTTGAAGGTACTGAATTTTATTAAGAAGGCACAATGGCCAAGAGGAAAACAGGAACAAAAACAGAAGGAAGAAAGCTGTACAACAAACCAAAGAAACCCACAACTAAAGTTAAACCGACATCCTCTCTCACACAAAAGAAAACCCTTTTGAGATCCCCTAAAGCTGAACTGGATTTATCACCAAAACATCGGCTGCTATTTTTAGTAGTGTATACAGTTGGTCCATGTAATGTTGCAGGTGGTGCATCAATTTCTCTCACATACATTGCTGTTGAAAGGATCATTCCTAGCTAACTTGATTTACACACCCTGTGATTTTAACAGCCCATATAAATAAGAACTATCAAAGAAAGGATTCTTATTGTTAGGTAATCATCTTAAAGGATTAAAAGCATGCATAAGTGCTCAATTGGTCGCTGTAGCAAAGGAGCATGCTGCCTATGGCGAAATCACATAATCAATTGTGTCTTTTTTCATAATGATTCCGAGAGTATGGCTGGATCATTTTCATAAGACAATGAAAGGTTTTGTTATTCTTTCCTTGTTTGTTAAGTTACTTGGAGCTTTTTGTAAATTTGATTTTGTAATGAAACATCTTCAAGCACATTATTTTCTTATGTTTTTCTTTGGATTAATCTCTATTTTGATGGAATGCAATAAACTTTTGTTAATCTATTTCCCTTGATCTTAAAATTTGTGTTTATGAGGGTTTTAAATTGTTCTAATTCCATCGTAAAATGAGACCGTTGACAACACTTAGAACTGTTTAAAACCGTTTCTAAAATTTCGTTCCTAGAATGTGACCGCCGGCACCAGAACGGTTTAAAACCGTTCCTAAAATTTCGTTTCTAAAATTTGAAACGGTATCCAAAACGGTTCTGACCCGTTCTTTTTTAATTTGCGACGCCTCATTTAGGAACGGGTTTAAACCGTTCCTAAATGACTTTTTTTTTTTTTCCCCCCACTATACTTCTTACATCCTTCTTACAGATTGGCAAGGAAAAGGTAGTGTTGGGTGGAATCCACCATGGTATTTTTGTTATATCCACCTGACCAAAGGATGCGCCATCCTATTTTAGGTCTAAGAACCAAATATCAGCTCCATTCATTACTCAATCAGACCACACAATTAGCAACAGTATAAGGTTAGCTTTCACCCTACAAATTCTCTTGGTGTAGCACCCTCCTAAATTACATATGGACCTGAATGTTGGGTTTAGGCTCTAAGTTTTAGTGTGTCATAGAATGTTTAGAGTGTATTTTATATAATGATCATGATGGGCCATGTAAAATTAAGGGTAGACGTCTCTCCAAGTCAGCCTACTTGTTTGGCTATATGCTTAACATGAGATTACACATGTAATATCCATCACTGTAGGCGCTGTCAAAAATCAAGGCTGGCAACTTTAAAATATTTTTTTAAGGTAAAAGTCTAACCAGTTGGACCACATGTTAGGGTCCACCTTATGGATAACTTCTAATTTATCGAGTGAATGAGACCTCCAAGCCGTTCCCACAGTGAACAAGATTTTTCATGAAAATCTAATAATGGCTATACACTCTTTTCTGTAGTGTGGGTCACTTGACTAGCAGATAGGATGATGATGTTTGTACTAAGTGATCCTCATGGTGGGGCCAATCTATTAAGAAGATTGGATTTCAGAAGCAATTAACAAGTAGGAAGCTATCTACTGGTTGTACCTTAAACTATGGTCCAACTGGTTGGACTTCAGACATTCTCCTTTTTAATATATCAGCTATGAGACGGATTCCTGCCCTTGATTTCTTAGCCTCTCACTTGATGTGCATTATTGTTATTAGTATTATTTTTTCTTACGTCGCCTACCTTGAGGACTGTTTTTTACACTCATTTTTGGTGTGAACATATGCAAGGTCCACTACAATCCATCCATTAGATGTGTAATCCAATGTTATGCCACAAAAAATCATTTTGACGTGTGATGTAGGTAGGCCACACCCAAAAAAAAGAAAAAAAGAAAAGAAAAGAAAAAAAAAGAAACCATTTGGAGAGACATCCACCCTTGATTTTTAGAGAGCCCACTGTGATGATCATATATGTGATCCAAATGGGTCACACCAAGGGAAACGATTTGGAGGGTGGGCATTGCCCTAGACATTGTTTCAATCATGTGGTCCACCTGAATCATAGACGGGCTGGTGTATTTTTAATCATGTAGTCCACCTGAAACATAAATGGGGGGCCGATTTTTGGCCCTAGGCCTAAGGGTGACACATCTGGAAGTGGTCAGGATGGATTTCATGTAAACACCACGGTGGGCCCACCCTAGCCTCCAATGATAATTACTTAAATTAATAAATGGGGCAACTTATTAAAAACCTCTTTGAAAAAGGTAACTATAAATGGCTTATTAATAAAGGTATTTTTTTAATAAGGTACCTGTTTGAAAATCTCTTTGAAAAAGGTACCTATAAATACCATATTAATAAGGTATTTTGTAAAATTCCATTTCCTTTTCTAACTGAAGAATAAGGTATTTTGTAAAATTACATTTCCTTTTCTAACTGAAGCTCGTGTTGTATATAATGTGGGTTGGGCTGGCCCTTGGGCTTTTGGGCCTAGCTCTATCTCTCCTCTGGCCGAACTGAGATGTGGTATCAAGCTGGAGGGCAAGGCTCGAGATTTAATTGCAAGCCCGTTTTGTGTACAACCCAACCCGATTGTGGCCCAGCCCACTTATGACTACTGGAAGGGCAATCCAGTAATACCAAAAGAAAATTAGGTCCTACTTACAAATTGCTAAGAGATGGAAAAGGTGCCATGTCGGATTGGCCCCACTGTCATGTTTTTGTTAAATCCATCCTAAAACTATCGGGTGCATCATCCTATTTTAGATTTAGGAACCAAAAAATCAGCTCCATCTATTATTGAGGTAGACTACACAATTAGGAGTATATAGGGCAACTTTCATCTAACAAACTTAATCTCTCTACGTATGGGCCTGAATAATGGGTTTGGGGTTTTATGTTAGGGTATGTCATTTAGGCCACGTTTGGATCTTAAGTTACTTAAGATAAGTAACTTATCTTGATTTCTTTATTAAGATGAAGTAATTGAAGTAATTAAGTAAAAAAGTTACTTATAATTCCAAACTTGATCTTAAATAAGTTACTTATCTACTGTTGTAAGTAGAAAAAGTAACTTACTTGGTGGTATCCAAATGGGCCCTTAATGGCTAGAGTGGATTTTACATAATCATTATTGTGGGCCATTTAAAATTCAAGGGTGGATGTCTCTCCCAACATTTTCCACTGACCTACCCCGCCTTAATTACAAGTCAGCCTAATTTTTTTGACTCTATACTTAACGTGAGATTACACATCTAGTGGTTAGGTGGATCTCACATATACATCACGGTGGGCCCATAAAAAATCAAGGTTGGGGTCCATGAAATTCCTTTTACAGGGCCTACCTTGAGGTGTATGTGAGATCCACTTCATGTAATCCCCCGTTAGGCCCAGGGATGAAAAATATCAATTGGACACACTAGGCCCACCGTCATGATTATATGTTGTCCACTCCAACCCATTTTAGGTTTAAGGCTCAAAAGTCAAATCTATATGTGATTCAAATGGGCCACACCAAGAGTCTTTCGACATTGTTTTTAATCATGTGGTTTACCTGAATTATGGGCAGGGCTGGTTTTTGGGCATGGACTTAACATGGGGTGGACTTCACATAAACATCATGGTGGGGTGCACCCTAGACTCCAATGATAATTACTTTTATACACACACTGAGGGAGAGAGAGTAATGTGCCCCATACGGACCATAGTGTAGGGGAGCTATAGGTGCACACAGTATCTTTATAGAGAAATGCTCACACCTAGAGGTGGGCATGTCGGGTCCGATCCGGTGGATCTGACCCGATCAGGCCCGATCCGGTGGATCTAACCCAATCAGGCCAGATCCGACCCATTCCGAACAGAACCAACGGCCTAGATCGGGCCTGATCGAGTCTGTCCATCCAGATCTGATCGTTTTTCGGGTCGGGTTTGGATAGTGGTCTATTCGGACAGATCCGATCCGAAAACCCGAATCGAAAGGATCCAAATTGATCCAACCCAACCCGATCTAGAGCGGGTATTCGGGTAGTATAAATAGAAATTTTTTTACCCTAAATCATTTACCCCTCCCCTCTTTTCTTACCCTAAATGCGCTGCCCGATCTTCTTCCTCTCCTCTTCTTCTTCAATTTCATGCTTCTCTTTTACTATTTTAGGCCAATTTTCCATGTCCCATTACTCCATCCAAACCATCCCTTCATTCACAAGGAGAAGAAGAACTTCAAGAAGGCTCAGGGAGGGGTGTCAGAAAGGTTTGTGTGAGCTTAGATTCAAGGACCCTTTTGGCAGAAAACAAGAACCTCGAAAGTGATAGATCCAACCACCTCCCCTCCTCTCTCTTTTTTTTTTTTTTGACGATGGGGTTTGTTTGGGTATGTTGGGTCAGGTCCTTTTGAGGTAGAGATCTCTGTTTTTGAGCTTTGGGGATTGGAGAAGGGCTGTTGGGATTCATATCAAAGGTATGTGTAGTGAAGTATGCCAATATTTATGCTCAAGGTATTGTTTGTTGATTCAATATGTTGTTTAATCATGTTTGAATTTACTTGCAAGACTATGTATACTCGGTGCTTGATATTTATCCACAGGGTAATAATGCCAAGCCCCTAAGAGAGGGTGGGAATATTTCATCACAAGACTCACAACGAAAGTAGACCTATACTCCAAGGCCACAAGGCTATCTATTTAAGAGTAATGCTTTGTGTAGGCAAATGGTCTCCTTCAAGATTTTCTTTTACAACATTTAAACACCTCTTCAACTCATTTGATTACTTGAAAAGGAAGGAGTTGATGGAGGCAAAGAATGGCATTTGATTACTATCCGAACCGACTCGTGTCCAATCCGATCCGACTCGGTTTTCCTGACCGAGTTGGACGCGGATCGGATCAGGCAATGAAATTTTCAGCTCGGTCCCTGGATCGGTCCGAGTTCCGGTCAGGTCATTGAGATTTCGGATCGGATCGGGTTGGGCCAAATCTGATTTGACTCGGACCGATGCTCAACTCTACTCACACCAAACTCATTGGACTGTCATTTAAGGAGAAATTAATGTCTGTAAATGCCATGATGATAGTTATTTCAATGAGGAAAAGGAATTGTTGACTTAGGTAGGGCTGCCATGGCAGTAATGTGAAATCCATCCAATCATCAGGTGCGTCACCCCCATGATAAACTCATGGCATAAAAATCAGCTCCATCTATGGTTTAAGTAGACCACACAATTGGAAATAGTAAATATAAAAAGATCACCCTCCAAATTATTTCCTTTTGTGTGGCCCAATTGAATCACGTATGAGCCTGCTTTTTGGGTGTCAGACCAATGTTTTGGTGCGGCATCTAATGGTCTAAGTGGAATTCACATGATCATCTCTCCCAATCGCTTTCATTAGCATGGCCCACTTGAACCCTATACATCACGATGGGCCACTTAAAAAATGAAGGGCGGGCCACAGCACTGCCAATGTTTGTTCCCGTAAAAGTGGATCAGGTGTTACTCGGTTGCATGGTATTGGAACTTTCTCTAACTGTGAGGCCCACCTTAATATATGTGCAGCATATCCACTCCGTTCATCAGTTTTTACATATCATTTTACCATACGGTCCTAAAAACGAAGGAGATCTAAATCACAAGTGGACCACATCATATTAAAAACTTCCCAGGGCCCACAATAATTTTTACATGCCTCCAACCTATTGTCAAAGGTCACGGGTACTTGGATAAATGGTAAACAGAAATATCAGCTTGATCCAACTTATGTGGCCCCGAGAGAAGTATTTAATGATCAATCACAATGGCTTCCTGTGTTGTGGTCCACATGAGATCTGGATCTATGTCCTTTTTGGTACCATAACTTAAAATTGAGTAGGAAAAACTGACGGAAGGTGTTGATAGGAAACATGTGCATCATGTTGGCCCCCATAATAAGGGAAAGAAAGAACCACTAGAGTGTGTACCCAGCCCAGGTTACACCTAAACCTGACTTGATTATGTGGATTGCGTAGCGCTGACTCTGCCATCTTTTTCTGTCCACTTTAGGAGGTGCTTAAATGATCATTTTATCCGGGGTGAAAGGATGGACTAGGGTAGTAGCATTTGCTTCTATGTGTAGTGCTCCCTGTATCTGAAAGTAATAAAGCAGAAGTGAAATCCACCCTGATCACATTTTATTCAAGTGGACAGACATGATTGGAACAGTATGCATGTCAAACCTTACCATCCAAACTGTTTCCTTTGATGTGGCTCATTTAATTTAATTTTTGGGACCGACAGTGGATTTCATATAATCATCATGATGGGCAGGTGGATGTCTCTGGCCTAGGAGTGGATCTCCCACCTCAAGGTAGGCTGGTAAGAGATCAATGGTGGAAAAATCCTCTCTCTCTCTCTCTCTCTCTCTCTCTCTCTCTAATATATTAGCAGAATAGTTGGGAGGAGATTGGATTGGATTTTACCAGGATTACACCTCAGTGGGGGTTACCCTTACGTTGGGGCCCTGGGCCTACCTTGATAATGTGTTGGATATCCACGATGTCCATCTGCTTTTCAGCCCATTTCAGGACATGGTCCTGAAAATTAATCAGATCCAAATCTCAGGTGAACCACTGAAGCCGTCCATTCCTTGCAAGGCCCAACCCCAACTTCTGACACATAAAGGGTAATACTTTGTAAAATTTTCATAATAAAACTATATACCTTCTTTGAAATGGGAGAGTGGATCAGGTCAGGTGGCGTTGCTTGGTGTTGCGGTGATGTGTTGGGCAGAGCCCACCTCTACCATGGGCGCGGTTTGGGTGGATCGTGCATCACCCTGAGTATCCGTAACTGGGGGGCCCACTGTGATGTATGTGCCATACATCCATTTTGACAGTTCTTTTTAGGGCATGATCCGAAAATTGAAATAGATCCAAATCTTAGGTGGATCATACCAAAGAAAACAATTTTGATTAAATCCCCACCATTAAAAACTATATGCGGCCAACAAAATGTTTATTTTCCATCCAACCTGTTGATAAGGTCACAAAGAGCTGGATGAAGAGACCACACAAATATCATCTTGATCCAAAACTATCGTGGCCCAAGAAAAGTTTTTAATGGTCGATTACCACTGTTTCCTGCATTATGGTCCACTTGAGATTTCGATCTGCTTCATTTTTTGGCCCATGCCCTAAAAATAAGTTTCAAAATGAGTAGATGGCGTGGATATAAGGCATAAACATCAAGGTGGGCCCTACAGTCGGGATCCCACTGACCTCGGTTGATCCGGGGATCCATCCAAGTCGCGCCCTTCCAGCTCCTTTTATGGCATGGTCTCAAAAATGAAATAGATCAAAAATGTTCACCTTGATGTTGTATATCCCTGCTGTCCTTCTAGCTCCTTTGCAGGGAATGGTCCTAAATATGGGACGCGGATTAGGTACTACCGCTGCCTGTTCCGAGCTCGGGACAGGCGGAGGCCCCGCGGGCCACTGAGGGGCCACCGTGATGTATTACTTTTATCCAAACCGTCCATCCATTTTTTCATATCATTTTAAAATACTTGATAAAAAATAAGGCAGATCAAAGGCTCAAGTGGACCACACCACAAGAAGTAGCAATGCTAAAGATGCCCACCATTGAAACCTTCCTAGGGTCCACCATGTCATTTATTTTCCATCCAACCTATTGATATGGTCATATATACCTGGATGAAGTGAAAAAGTAAATATTATCCTGATCCATAACTTTTGTGATCCCTGAGAAATTTTCAACGATAAGAATTTAATCTCCAATGTGTGGTCCATTTAAGCCTTGAATCTGTTTTTTTTCTTTTTCTTTTTTTTTTTGTTTTTTTTTGTTTTTTTTTTTTTTTTTTGTTTGGTATTCTAAAATGATATGGAAAAATGGATGAACGATGTGGATAGAAGTCATACATCACGGTGGCTTGTGGGGCCCCCGGCTGTCCCGAGCTTAGAACAGGTGGGGGTAGTACCTAATCCCCGCCCCTAAATATGAAATAAATCCAAATGTCAAGTTGATCACATACCATTAAAAACTTCATGGGCCGCAAGTCTTGGATCAAGATGATATTTGTATTTTCCTTTCATCCAAGTCTATTTGACCTTATCAATAGGTTGGATGCCAAATAAACATTATGGTGGGCCCTAAGAAGGTTTCAATGGTAGCTGTCATTATCCCTAATGTTTCTTGTGGTGTGGTCCACTTGTGCTTCAGATCTGCTTCATTTTCTGGATTCATGCCCTAAAACGAGCTGTCAAAATCGATGTACAGTGTTGATACCATGGTGGGCCTCACAGCTCCCAACACATCACCCCACTGCTTTATGGCACTAATCTGTTGGAATATTTCTTGTTGATTTTTTGACTCTTTCCCTACAAGATACTGTCTTCTACACGTTGGAATTATCAAAATGCATGAAATATTACAAAATGAGATTATTTATTTATTATTATTTTACACCTTATGCAGAGAGGCTCATTATATGCACAAATACACAATTTGTCAGTGGAAAGGACCTGGACCCATCAGCTAGTGAGATGTCCATTTCTAAATTTCCTCATATTTAACGTGAGTTGTCATGAATTATTGTATTTTCTAATTACTAATTTGATGGTCATATTAGGGTTGTAAATGGGTTAGGTTGGGTTGGGTTGAGTTAGGGTTGTAAATGGGTTAGGTTGTGTTGGGTAGGATAGGGTAGGGATGGGTCAAGTGGGATCAGGTCTAGGGGTGCCCCATACTCTAGAACTCGTCGGGCTATTCCTGTTCATTTCGATCTAGAATTGATTCAAATCAAATAAATTACAACTAAGAGCTACAAGCAGATAAGCATAGGATAAGTAGTAACTACAACCCATTTAAGAATCCAGTTGGAGTTTTGGAACTAGACCCAACTCATTAAAACTTAGGGTTGCAAAATCAAATGCAATGGACCCATTAATTTAATGGTTCCATACTAGCCCCTCGGGTCGGGTCTAGGGGCGCCCCATAGTCAACCCATTTAAGAAACCAGTTGGAGTTTTGGAACTAGAGCCAACCCATTAAAACTCAAGCCCAATTTAGGTTGGGTCGAAATCAAATGCAACCAACCCATTAATTTAATGGGTCCATACTGGCCCCTTGGTTCAAATTATCACGCGGCCGCGTTAAGGTCGGTGAGGATGTTAATGGGTACTTGAAACTGTGGGTACCTAATGAACTCCACCTACGAACCCAACCCAATATTAATGACTTCGGGTTTAATAATTTAAACCCAAGAAATTAGGTTTGAGGTCAGGTATAGACAATGGATCCATTACTTTTCTTCTTTATTTTGTTTTGGGTCGAATCAAGCAGTTCCATCTGGCCCAACCCATTACAAACCCATATGGGCACGGAGGGTTCAACCTAAACCTGGCCTATTTTCTTAAACAAACATATTTCTAACTCGAATCTGACCCACTACCCAATTATTTTGGCCCAAACTCACATCAAAAGCAGGTTGGTCAGTTAACCTATAATCTAGCCTGACCTAGGCCTAAAGGCCAAGCCATTTAAAATCAGGGCTAGGGCCCGTCAGTGGGTCTATATTATAGGCCCAAGCCCAACCATCTCAGGCCGGGACTCAGAACCCATAGGCTAATCTAGTGTACTCGTTGCCTAATGCAAGGTATAATTCATGTAAAGAAAATAAGTAGTAAGTAAAGTTTAAAAAAAAAAAAAATAGTTTCCTTAATTAATTATTTCATACCTTGTTGTCTCATGCTCTTTTGATAGCACCGCTGGAAAAGAGAGTTAAGCACACGGTACCAAGAACATAATTTTGTAACTCAACATGAAATTCCCTGAGCAATTGTAAGGCTCAAGCTCTCAACAAGTGCAATTTGTGCAATTTGATGATGCGTACCCTTGGAGCCTATGTTTTGGTGATCTAGAACATCGATCTGGTGAACCCCACATGGATGGAGGATATCTCATACATCTCTCAAACCACGGCCTAAAACACAAAACACATGTATTCCAGATTGAGTGTCCAAACCAGACTATGAGTCATTTGTTATACAGATTGCTATTTTAGCGACCCACGGTATAGGTAACCTTGATCTCCCGTGTTGGACAACCTTGAACTGGTGGCCTACAAATTAGATGGCTAAGAAAAAGTTACAACAAAGGTCCAAATTCAACAGAGAATGGACCAACAATCGAATAGTTAGGATATTCCAATATGAGAGGCTTTTGGGGTGCTCTGTCTATGATGAGACCCATCAAATCGATGGTCTAGATAACCCAATCATGGCCCCACACATAAAGAATCTTGATGCATTAGGAAACTGTATCTTGTGTCTCACTTTTTAGGTGAGAAATGTGTTTTAGGATAAAGAGAATTATGCAAAATTTATGTGCATCATCTTCAAAAGGAAATACTATATCCTCATCTTATAGTTTGTGAGAGTGGGGCCCACTAATCACTAGCCCAAAACATTCATCAGAAGGGGCCTGAGATTCCCAAAACATCTCCTTGATTTGGGGATAGTAACCATTCAATCTTTAGTATTTTTTGTTGACTGCAGGTCACCGTAAGAAGAATATTTTCCCGACACTGATCAATAATGAAGAATATTCTTATCAAAAGGTGTTTTGAGGGGATTCCTCATCTGTGGTGGGACCCATCAAATGAATCATCTATTTAACAAACTCAAGGCTCAAAGCTTCTGGTGCATATATCATTGCCCGAGGATCCTATAATTCCTCAATTTTTTCATACAAAAAAAGAAGTCAGATTGATCAAATACCTCTCAGATTGATCAAATACCTCTTTCCCATGCTTTAATCTTACGCCATAGCATATCACATATTGGGGGATGTATGCGCTCCACATTACCTGTTCTTGTAAGAACCACATACCGTGACAAATTTCGGAAGTGCCTTCACAATTCAAACTTAAAACATGACCAGCGGATGAATACAATGGCATGAAAGCAAAACGCTAGATGAGTAATTTGCTAATACCCGGGTGATTGTTGTAGTTAACAACATTATCCTAGTCATGAGTAATTCCAACTATGTCGTAGTATATAATTACCCATGTCAAATCTTCCTACAGATTACATACAAGAATGATGTGTTGTCAGACATTGATGTCTTCAATGTTTTGGGCCGTTCGACCGGTCGAGGGCCTGACTCAATGGGTCGAGGGTCCACTTGACCAGTCGAGGCCCACTCGACTAGAAGTCCAGCAAGCATAGCTTTTGGGTGATCGGGCTGCTCGACCAGTCGAGGGTCAGGCTCAACTAGTCGAGGGTTACACAGATTCTGCGCAGATTTTGGCGGACTGCGTAAACTTGATGCGATTTCTGAAATTTTTCAAAGAGGTGCATAAGCGGAATTTCATAAACTATAAATAGGGGTCCCTATGGCTTTTTTTAGGTATTCTAAAACTTCCTAAAGGTATTCCAAGGGTTTCTAAAAGGGTTCTAGGGTTATCAAAGGGTGTAGCAAGGGTGAGATTCAAGCTTGTTTGAATTGGGTAAGTCCTCTCTCTTTATAATTTCTATTTTCATAGTGAAGATCTGTTGCTTTGTGCCGTGGTTTTTTCCCGCAAGGGTTTTCCACGTAAAATTGTTGTGTTCTCTTGTGTTTGCTTGGTACTCTTGGATTGCTATCCTAGATCTAGATCTGTGTAATTCCGCAGCTCAAATCCCAACATGATGTTGATGATAAAGATAAACTAAATGTATTTTTCAATGAAATGAAAATTAAAAGAAATTAAAACAAGAATTGGTAACCTTACTCACAAGAGTAGGATTCTAAATCATGTTCTCCAATGCTGGCCAATGTAGAGTGCATATGTAAGATCCAGGTATTTTGGGTGGTGTGCCATGGCCTGAAAATTAGACGGCTACAAAACATGTATGGTAGGGGCCACCCGACAAATGACCCAAATCTCACACATGTTCAACATTGGCACTACTAATAGGGTAGCATTCAAAATTCTGTTCTTGCTAGTACTCATCACATCACTTGGGATAAATGGAAAATCACTTACTGAAATTGAAGGCATTCACACCTCTTTCGATTTTATCTTCGATGTCAATCCTGTGTTATAGGACACCCCTTGATTCAAGGGTCACAATATTTATTTTTCAGCAAACTGTTGACATATTCTTCAGTTCGCTCCATTGCTATGTACAATGATTAAATCCATGCCAAAAGTACAGCTCTTATCATTAATGATCAAGTACCTAAATTTGCAGGTTTTGATTACATAAGCTTGCTTTCCAAAAGCTATGTAGCCCAACTACATTTGGACCATCTTCTCCTTTCATTCATTCATTTTTTATTCATTTTTTATTTTTTTATTTTAATTTATGAAAGTTTATACCCATCTAGACAAGCTAGAATACCTGCAAAATGATTTTACCATGCCAAAAGTACAATTTTTATCATTAATGATCAAGTACCTAAATTTGCAAGTTTTGATGACATAAGCTTGCTTTCCTAAAAAACTATGTAGCCCAACTACATTTGGACCATCTTCTCCTTTCAATAGTTTTTTTTTTTTTTTTTTTTTTTAAATGAAAGTTAGGAGTGGAATAACCATGTTTCCTCCACTCTTTGATCTCATAAACTAGTTAGGTTTAATAAGTTCTAGAAACCCTTAAACTATATGGTAGAAAATTCCAGACACCATCTTAAAATTGTATGACAGGAAATTCCAGGCACCATTTCATGCATCCCGTACATGGTTTTTGTGAATGGTGATTCAATGGCAAATAGGCATATAATGTGAACCGGACCCTCTAAGTTATAGGGAATTTTGATTGAACACAACTTATTGAACATTTTACTGCACAAAACTCCCAATGAGACAGATAACAGACACATAGAAGCTCCTAATACATTCATGTGGAAAACCACTCAACCTAACTTTCTTTAGGTGTACAAGATGTAAACATCTTAGTAAACAAGGTTTAGGATACTAAATAACCTCTTAAGGACAACAACAATCCCTCAAGGCAATCATGAAATTCTAGGATCTCTGTCGCAAATTGTCCATATCTCATACCTCGCTGGCTAATCAACTATCCAATGCCACTGCCTCTCATGGTCAACCCGTTATGCTAACCACAACTATATGAGACTTTAACTTCTAATGGCTAATAAAGAGGTTAAAGCAATACTTCTTATCCAACGAATACTACTTCCAATGTAACCAACATAGTAGCAATACTATCAGCATTGCTTTCTATTAAACAAATTCAAGTCCACTCACAAAACAAAATTTTTACATCAACACTATTTTTCTCCATTTCGGCATCATTTTTTTTCCTTTAGTTGCTTGCTTGCATCTTGTTGGCTTCTTCTTCTTTTGATTCCTTTGAAGCTGGATCTTAGAAGCTTCTTTTGGGGCGGTGCTGGCTTCTTTGGGGAGATGGGCTCTTCTCCCTCATTTGTCTTCCAATTTCAATACTATTCCCCTAATCACCAATGCCCATGAGCTTCTGTATGAGGAGGATGAGGTATTGGTTGATGAGATGACTACCGAGCTTCTTAGTGAGGATCCGATGGTTAGTAGCAGTCCCCTTGATGACTATGATCCTTCGCTTCTGATGGTGGAGGAAATTCCCTACTGATCTTGTGGTGTGGTCCACTTGAGCTTTGGATTTGATTCATGCCTAAAATGAGCTGGAAAAATGGAAGGATGGAGTGGATATGATGCATATATCATGATGGCCCCGTAAATCTTAGGGCTGCATCCTCATCCACTACTAAGTCGTTGTTGATCATAGAATAAGCTATTATACAAGGAGTGAGAGTGCGGACTATTAGAGCGTGCGCACTACATCTAACCCATACTGTAGGGCTGCCTGTAACACCCCAAAATACAGCACCCATGCATAGGGACTCGGATATCAAATTCAAGGGTGTGAGATATATAATGAACAAATGCTTTAGTATCACAACCTTTTTTTCCTTTTTCTTTTTAATTCAAAACATTCACTTTTGCCTTCGCATTCGCATTTGCATTCATCCATTATTTAATTTCTAAGAAATAACTTATATTAAATCATTAACGACAAAATTAATAGTACATATACTTAATTCACCAATTCACATCTATACTAGAAGAAAAATAGGAATTACCGGCGGCCAAAACCGCCCCTAAAAGTCCTAAAAAACCACCAGTATAAGAATTAGCGGCGGTCGGCGGCTGCCGCAAAAGGACGGCGTCACTCCATCATTTAGCGGCGTTCGTCCATTTTATCGGCGTTTTTGGCAGCCGTCGCTAAAAGTTAACCTTTAGCGGTGCTTTTTACGATTTACCCGCGACTCTGTTGACTGCCGGTAAAAACTATAAAAGCGCCGCTAAAACTTGAGCTTTTAAAAAAGGAATTACCGGCGGCCAAAACCGTACCGGCGGTCGGGCGGCTGTCGCAAAAGGGGGTGTCGCTGTCTCGTTTAGCGGCGTTCGTCCAATTCTATCGGCGTTTTTGGCGGCCGCTGCTAAAAGTTAGTCTTTACCGGCGCTAATTATCATTTTCCGGTGACTCTGCTAACTGCCGGTAAGTAAAAGCGCTGCTAGAACCGGTATGAAGCGCCGGAATGAAACGCCGGTAAAAGCTTTAAAAGGCCAGTAAAAGACATGAGGAAAGCAGGTAAATTTTGTAACAAACGCCGCCAAAAGTAACAACAAACGCCGGTAAAAAGCTTCAACAAATGCTAATGGGAGATTAAAAAATGCCGATAAATCATTTACAGTGTAAAAGAAAAAATAATAGAAACAATTAAAAATTCTGCTAGGCTGAATCTTCTAAATCAAAAGACCTTTACAGGTTTAAATTAGCATTCAAACACAACCTGTAAATCATTTACAACTAGCCTCATTTATAGGAGGCCTGAGAATGAAAAGTTACATAATGGACAAAAAATTTATAGACTGAGACACAAGGAAAAGCAGAAGGAAAAAAATCAACGGATTTCAGCGACGCTCGAGGCGAGACTTCTCAAATGCACCCAAAGAACCAGAACTCATGCCATATAGAGGACCTTTGTCAGCACCACCCCAAGAACCAATTAGTATGCATGATGTACAACATGTATTATACATTGTTCTGTCTGAAGGATTACAAAGTATTATTTCGATTTTCAGTTTGTATAAGTGAGCCCATTGGTCAGTGATAGAAAATGTCACTAGCAAGATTTAGTATAACAGACAAATTACCAACAAACAAAAAGGACAAAAAGGACAAAAGAAATTTGGACCATGCACGTGTGCCAACTCTACACATGTGAATGACCAAGGATGTAGGTCCAAGAGTAGCATTCCTTCAGATAAAGTTGTCTAACCACCCTAGTGCAGTACTCCCAAGTACAAAACCTACTACAAGCACATGCATACACTCATAAAGGTAAAGGATTTATAGAACTTCACCTGATCCACAGCAAGAGATTTGTCAAAACCCCGTACAAATAAATAAATTATTGCTTTGTATCTGTTCTTATGCTAACGCTTCTAGGTCTCTATAAGTAGACAATGGCTAAAGGACTAGCTGGACTTAAACTTCACTGATGATTCCTTGTTTCCTCCTGCTTCCCTGTCAATTTCAGCCTGCATTTTCAAAACAATAGGTTTATGATGCATCTAATATCCAGTATACTTCTAACCAGTTAGAGTATCCAGCTTTGTGTGATGCCTAGAACTAAAAAGAAATAGGGAAAAAGAGAGAAAAAGAAAGAGAAGGAAAAGAAAAGATTCACACAACCTGATGCATTAGAACCTTGTAATTCAATTCATCTAGAGCTACTTCAAACTTCTAATGTCTCACTCAGTTTCAACATAAGGAGCATTCAACAAAGTTTTCAACACATCGAGAGAATTTGGTGAATTTCAAATAATGGAGGTGGGTTGGCAATATTATAACACTAATGGGTGCCTTTGTATTTTGAAATGACAGGAGAAGGAAGAAATCAACAGTGAAAATTGAAAGAGTGAACTCACCAAGCAGCATCGGGATCAGTTGCTGTGCAGAAGGGAGGAGATGCCAGAATCTTCGATTTCCGAATACAATGAATATGATTCGTTGGCTTTTGGCACATTGCAAATAGGCCCCTAAGTGCAATTTTCTTCCAGCACAGCTGCCTTGCCAGATCCTCTATGCTGGCTTGCTCTTGTTCCAAGTCTTTAGTCTATCTCTGCCAACCTTTGTAGTTGTTTCTCCAATTAATGGGTGGGCCAGACAAAACCCAGTGGCACCAGGCCTCAAAACCCGATCAATTTCCATCAAATATAATCCACCTGGGCAACAAAAAACAAGAAAATGTCAGCATTTCAGGAAAGGCACTAAAAGATGACAATGGTTGGCATTAGCTCTGTACAAATGTGAATTGTATTTTGAACGAGGACAGATTTTGTTTTGAAAGAAAAATGAAAATAACGAAAGGGACAAGGAATGGCCAGTAGCTCCATCACAAGCGAGGCAATTCAAAAAGTATCAACAAGCATTTAGATCAGTTACAAAACTAGAAAGCAAAGATAAGTTGGCATGTAGCCTTTCAGGTGGCTAGAGTATTTCTGTTATACCAACTAGGAGTAATTCCAACAGCTTTTATCTTGATGATGGAACAAAAAGACCCCATGCTATGGTTTTAGTTATCTAGGGGTAAGGCTAGTAGCTTGTGTGAGTGCTAACTCTTTCATTGACAACAAATATGATAAAAACATATATTAAAAACATTCAAGTCAATGGCACTTTACAAAAATTGTATGTCAAAGTCAATGGACTAGGATCTAGTGTTTCCTACAGACCATCAATGGCATACAAGTCATCAGTCACTCAACAGAAGTATGTTTACATATTGGAAATGCCACACTTTCATTCCTTGTTAACTTCAGCTATGTCAAATAAAGGAAAAAAGTCCCGGTAATTAATTTCATTCCCGAGTTCTCATCTAAATCCAAATGCACTTTGGTGCATGCTGTGATAGTTCAACCACAATGATCAACCAGATCTCAGCCCATGCAATTTAAATGTTAGGTGGGATTGTAAGATGATGGTTAAAAAGATGAGAAAGGCATCAAACAAGACTAGGCAAACATCTTGAAAATCACTCTCAAGAGAAAAATAAAGTTCCCTTTCTCAACAACAGCATAATTCCGTCAGCAAAAACACGTTTTCTCGTAGTGAGTTATGTAATCAGGTGGAGGGAATTAGCAATAAGTCATAGATGAAAAGATGATTGCACTAAAAAATAACATTGAACTTAGCTAACTTACTAAAAGAAAAGAAAGTTATTAATTACAAGTGGATATACAAGTTAAAGTAAAATGTTACAGTTGAAGTGGAGCTTTACAAGATACATTTGATAGTTAAATCTTAAAGCTATAGAGAAAATTATGATAAAAAAGTTTAATCACATAACTAAAATCTTAAGTGTATACATTATTATGGCTTTGGTGGCAGCAGATTATTGGATACTTCAATATATAGATGGGTGTGGAAAAAAAATAAATCTTAAATGGTAAATTGATGAAGCAATATATATTGATCAACCTATGGAATTTTATGATCATATGAAGCTGAGGCATGCATGCAAACAAAAAAAGGCACTCCATAATCTAAAATAAGCATCTGAAGCTTGGTTACAAAGGTTAGAGAATACTTTCTTCAAGTGATTTTATTTTTCCTTTTACTAATACATGCACTTTTGTGAAGAAATATATAAATGAAACTTTGTGTTGTTGACATAGATAATTTGATCATCACAAGTGGTGTTGTAGGATATGTGAAAATTTTGAAAAATCTCTCTCAAAATTTTAAGATAAAGGACTTTAAAGACCTTCAATACTTTTTAGGTAAGAGTGCTATCAATTTTGATCCTTTGAAAGAAGCTCATTGTTAGCTTAGTTGTAAAGTTTGGTTTATTGTGAAACAAAACCAATTGCGATCCCACTGGAAGGGCTCAAAAGCTAAGGATGATAGATAGCTACTGATGGATGCAAGTGCTTTGAGAAATGGTTGATAGGATAGTATATTAATCATTAATCATTAATCATCCAAATTTAGCATGTCCAATTGAAGTCATCAAGTAGTTCATGTAAGACCTGAGGACACCACATATAAATACAATACAACAGACCTTCAAATATGTGACAACAACCATCAACAAAATCATATATTACAAGTAGCAACTGCTGTTTAACAGACAAACTCTCAAACAAGCATAATAGGATGCCTCACAACTAAAACATTAATAAATAAATTAATGAATGACAACGATCATAGCACATACCACGGAGTTCCATCTCTACAAGTTCCAATAGATCTGGATCATCAACAACATCAACCTTATTTAGAAAGTACACAAGTGACGGAACCCCTACCTGAATCAATACAAAAAAAAAAAGAAGACGAAGAAGAAGGTGGAGCACGCATGCACACATCCCCCATATGCATGGTGCACATGGGCATCATTCAAGACCATCCAAATTGTGGGGCCCTACTAAGGATGGTGATGCAGGACATGGAAAATTAAATATGATATGCAAGATTGCAGGCTTAGATCACACCAATTCAGAAACAATCACACAAATTCCACATCCCACATAAAAATCCAAACATTCAATTAAAGGGGAATCTATGCGGGTCCAAGCCGACACAGGCTAGGACTGGACCAATAAAATTATAAACCAAACAATGTCAAAGGGAAATAAAATCAACTACTCATGCATAAAAATCAGTCCCTAATCCAAGGGATTCCCTAATTTCAATTCAAGGAACCCTAAGGTGATAAAAATGGGCAAATCAATTAGGGATCATGTAATATAGGGTTAGGATTCATGAAAAAATGACTATGAGAGGATAAAAGAGGATAAAAACCTGAGCCAAAAGATGATCCCGCGTGTGGACAACAACAATGGCCCAAACGGACGTGCGTGTGATCCCGGCCGCACGTGTGTGGGGCCCACTATTCAGAAAAAGGCCACCTTGGCCCTGGTCAGCCAGAGATGGACTCCAAAACCTCCAAATTTCAACTCGATCCGATGTACAGTTTGTGCGTGGTGCTCCGCCGAAGTTTCAACTCGCCTGCGGGCCAAAATCTGGAAACCTGCTTCAATGAAGAAATCTGATGCAACAAAAGGACAAATTCAAAGTACGGATGGTGGGGGAAGATGGAAAAAAAGATGATGGAAGATGGGGGTGAATTAGGATCGATGTGGCTTCGCACCACGGTAGTTAGCCCTTCGAAAAGGGAGGGCTTCGCACCCACTTTTGAATTCTTCCACAACTCACGAAGAGAGCAGAAAAATAAAGCAGGAATTTTTTATTAACTTCAATGAATGAAAAGAACTACAAAGGGTGCCTATTTATAGGGAGAACCCTATACCCAAAAACTCGCACCATGTGCGACACCTATTACTTGGCGATGAAGTAAACTAAAATAAAAACCAAACAAGGAAATCTAAAGCGTTCACGATGTTCTAAATAATAAATAAGCAAAACTTAAAATATAAAACCAATCCGACGAGTGGGCCACGATCATGAGATCCCATGGTGGGCTTTTCTTGACTATCGGGCCACTTTTCTGAACCAAAACTTGTCTTCTAGCTAGGAGGCCCTCCTTGGACGTCGTCATTGAGCCAGATCGATGGTGGGGTCCTCCTTCTGCGTACGTACGTGCGTAGGGGTGGTGGTGTGTGGGCGTGCGTGTGCACGATGTCCTCATCAGATGGGCATTGCCCAAGAATACAAAGACCCGTTGTTCCTAAAAATCCAATTGGTGGCCATCAACGAACGATTGAAAAAGAAACAAAAGTCAATGATCTAGCTTTAACAGGCGAAATCTACCAAATAGAAAGCTCAAATTTTGACTGACGTTATTGATAATATCGGCGATGCCAGATATTGGCTCTACCAAATAGAAAGCTCAAATTTTCAATTGGACATATTTTTTCATAGATGGTTTTGATATGCCATTGATCAGATGGTTAGATTCATCCCATCAGTATGATCTTTACATGGTAGCCCATGAAGCCTTTACTGGAGCTAATGGACTGCCTAGATTGAACTGTATTACTGAAGAGATAGTTCTATATTCCATAAAACAACAACTCTAAATATGGATTTTTAATCCAAGGAAGTTATCAAACACTTGACATGTATATATGCAGTGCGTGTACAATATCTGGGCCTTTCATCAGTTACACATCATAATGGATGGGGCATCCCAAAAATCTTACTATTTCAAGCTCCAATCTTTAGAATGAATAACCATAGTGCAAGAGTCCATACACCTCAGGTCTGACACAACTATTAAAGGAATAAACACGGACCTTAATTCCAGCCGACAATTGTTGGCGCCAATAACAATATCCTATAAAAGGATATAGACTAACAACAACAAATCAATGTGTATTTACCTCAAGCTGCTGAATGATCCAAACCTTGCCACGTGCAATTTGATCACAATGCACCAGAAAAGGAAACGGCTGTGCTACACTCCAATTAGTTTCCTCTTACGAAATATGCATCAAACACACTATAACAAGTACACTATGCCACTGAAGCAACAAGTGGATCAAGCTCATAGTTTTGAAATTTTCTCAAACGCCCTCATTATAATAATCACGTACTCACGCTAGCAAGCAACAACACCCAGCTGAAGAGATGCATTCAAATCAAAATATTGACCTAGGCACACCACAAAATCCCTAGAAATAAAGTGGAAAAAATACATGAAGAAAAAAGAGGAGAGAAGCAAAACCAAATTACAAGCATACCCCTCCCACCATGTAGACCTGATGAAGGATCTTCTCGATTACCATTTCCACCTGGTCTTGACAATAAGCATCTTACAGCATCAACAACCTGCAGCATACACAAAATCACCCAAAACCCATTACCAGAATCTTCAAAAAAACAAGAACCTAACATGACTAGACTCTCCAACTCTAAGATGCTCACACGAAAGAGAATCCACCGAAAGTCACAACAAACCCAAAAAAAAAAAAAAACATTAATAACTAAAAAAATGTCAAATATAAAGAAAGCGACACATAAATAGATAAGCAAAAATTACTCAGTAAACCTACTAAATTCACACAGGCAATCAAGCAAACACATCATATGCAGCATTACTTCCTTGTCCTGGTGTCCCAATAGTTGTCTATTTCTTAATTGCATAAACATAAAAACTATTTCCTTTGGAATTTACAAACTCATCCAAACAGAAAACAAAAGAAGCCCAACTAATTAAATGGTATCTACTATATTCATTATGACAAACCAGCAAGTAAAACAAGAAATAAATAAAGTATACTTCTCCAGGGTATCACTAACAGCTGAATAGAGAGATTCCTCATAATCAAAACATCTCTGCTTAATCACATATCAAGATCATCTGATGAGCTACAAATAAAACATCTTTTTTAAGTCTCCCAACAATGCAAATTTTGTTGTTGCGAGTTCTTGAAAAAATCCAATGCCCATCTCTAGACACACTACATAAGATAAGATTTTTAAGCTATAGCTATATCAGCATAGGGTTAGTGGCTATGTAAAACAATTGCCAACCATTGAAAAGGCCAGCAGGTAGTAAAAGCAAATGCATATTGGCCCTTAACATATTCAATGCCATTCGTGCAGCAGGCCATCCCTGAGTTATCCCAACAATGCTGCTTGAAATAAGTGATCCATGAGGTTCAAGAGAACCTGAGAAACAGAGTTAGAGCTAATGAATAATGCAGGAATAAAAAAGGAGATTGAAAGAACCTATGAAATGCATCATAAGAAAAAGACAATGCCGCAAAACAAAATTCCTATGAAATGAAAAGTATCATATTCCCAAATAAACTAAAACGAGCCATTTCCAGATGAACCGAACTTACTAAAGTCTCTCCCCAACAAGAGATTTTTTCAAAAGCCGAAAGCATTCATACATTCATGTGTGCCCAACACAGCCAAATGCAAGAAAACTAGACAGCAGTTCATGAATACAAAAGCGACCCCACCACCACAGGGTATCACGACCATTAACCCCAGAAAAAAAAAGAAGAAGAAGAAGAAGAACATCAAAACGTCCAAATTGGTCCAAAAAATCAAGAAATCCAAAAAAGTTAAAGAAGTAAACACCAAAACCTGCAAATCGGCCATTAAAACCCTGAAAATCAAGAAAACATGAACAAATGAACATCAAACCCTCCAAATCAGTCATCAAAACCCTCAAAATCAACAAAACATGAACAAACGAACATTAACTCCACCAAATCTGCCATCAAACCCTTGTTGGGTTTAGTGCTGATGGGTGATGCGTACCTTTGTTGGAGAAGATGATTAATGGTGCAGCTTTGTATCGCCGGATCTAGGTTGCAGCGGGGGGGGGGGGGGGGGAGAGAGAGAGAGAGAGAGAGAGAGAGAGAGAGTTTCGGTCAGTTATTGAAGGGAGGAGAGAAGAGGGGAGAAGGGTTTTGAGAGAGAAGAAGCGGGAGTGAAGAGGAGGGAAGGGTTTTTGGGAGAGAAGAGGCGCGATTTGGGGTAAAAATTTGATTTTAGGTTTTTTTTTATTCATTTTAAAATGGGCAGCGGTGGCTTCATTTTACACGGGCGGCCACACAAAAACGCCCCTGATTTACATCTACAATGGCGGTTTGTTGTGGCCGCCTGTGATAAAAACGCCCCTAATACAGATGTTTTTTTGTAGTGATAAATCAACTAATCAAGTCTTTAATCATTTAATCTAATTTAATCATTTAATCTAATGGACCTTTATTACATCAATGATTTAATAATTCAAAGGAATAAAACTACAATGAAGTCTTTCAATATCCCTCTCTTATAGGAAATTCTTCTCAATGTCATCACTTGAAACTATTTTTTCCTACGATAAAGGGTCAACTATAAAAGCCGGTGAGATAACCTCATATAATTCAACACATGTAATCAAAATTATAAAATTGCGTAAATAGATTTTCACTATATATCAAGAAATCAAGGATTTAAATTCAAAATATCATCAAATCAATTATTTAGAAAATACAAGTAATGCAGAGTATGCAAGTATACATCAACTTTCTTGGTACGGTTAGCAGTAGAACATCTAAGGGTAGTTCATTTAGTCGAGCCTACACTGTTAAATAAATTTATGCTAGCCTACAAACTTGGACTCTTATACACACTTGGGCACTCACCCAACCACCCATGATCAACAAAATAAACGGTCTATTGCACACACTTGGGCACTCAACCAACCCAGCCACAATTGATGGAGTAGGTTTATCGTACACTGTCACGCCCCAACTTTGGAACCCGGGCACTACTACTTCCCAAGTTCCGAACTCAGGTCACAACAACTTACTCGCCACTTACCGGACTTGATGGACGGTTAGTGAACTTCCCAAACACCAAACTCGACTCATGACGAAGGGAATATTTTTTGAACGATTAATTTGATTAGGCAGTTACACATCATATACATGGTATTAATGCATACATCCAAGAGACGGATCCATCCTTCCAAGGATGGTCATCCAAAATAACCATATACATTAATTTATATTATATATACAGAAGTACGATCATCTCAATGAAGGAAATAGTAGCAAGCTCCAGCAGCTCTTGTACGCACCCTACCACTAAACGCATCCTGAAAAAGGTGTAAATTATATGTATGAGCAAACCACAACCCGTGAGTCTACAACATGTCAGGCGTACAACATGGCTTATCATGGTACTCCCATAAAGACATCCAAAACAACTAGAGGCATGTTATCAACTAATCATGTTATCATATGTGAGTATGTTATCAATTAAGCATGTTGTTATAGTTAGACATGTTATCATGAGCATGTCTTCAATGTTAGACATACTACTTCAAATGGAGAGTTAGCGATGTCCTAGAGGGGGGTGAATAGGATAATGCCAAATAATCGAAATAAATGCGGAATATGTAAATATTATAAAGATCTCAATTGCTTGAGTATTGAAACCTTGATTTCAAATAATTCGTAAGACAGCCTTCACCTAAAATATTACGTAGGACAACCTTATTTCACGAATGTCTTTAAAATCAAAAATTCAAACTGGCAAGAGTATATAAAAAGGATTACAACATTCACTACTGAATTAAAATAATAAAATACATTCAATCACCAAAAATATTAATAAAAGATTCACTACATAGCATAAGGAGTTATAGTGGTTCGGTCCTTAAAAACAGTCACACCTACTCCACTCCCAAAATTACTTCCCCCATAATTTTGGTTTTCACTATAAAAAGGTTTTCAAAGGGTCACCTTAATAACTTGATATAGTACCTTGTGATTTTCATGGGCTATCACAATAAAAACTCAAACTGAGATTTTCACAGGATATCTCAGATAAAACCTCAATTGAGATTTTAACAGGATATCTAAGAAAAACCTAAACAGAGTTTTAGAATGTATACTTATCTTCAAATGTAGAAGATGTAACAGAAGGTCGTAGCAGAAGGACCTCTTTCTTGAACGTAGATGGTATAGTTTTGAATCAGTTAGAAAGAGTCTAGGGTTCTATAGATTTTAATTATGAAAAACCCAAATGCTACTTAATTTAATTATCTTAGATCTCAAAGAGGAGTATGGTTTACTCTCTTAAATTAAGAGTTAAAAGATCTGAGAATAAAGAGAATTGAATAAACTATTAAAATAAATTATAAATACCAACAAATAGCTTGCTGAGGACTTGAGCCTCTTTCTCTCTTGCAGAAAAGTTATGATAATAATATTGTGAAATTCAAAATACAAGAAAGACTCAATTTATAGGCAAAGAAGTTAGAACTTCGGCTAGCCCGAGATAGGCTTCGATTACCTCGAGTTCAATGGATTTCGGATTGCGCGGGATAAGAATTATCCAAAATTTGGTTGGTCGAACATCACAATTCGGCTGGTTGAATTTACCCTTCGGTTGGCTGAATTCTCGCGAATTTCAAAAGATGTAATTTCACCTAAACTTTCTCAGGCTGGCCGAATTTCAAGCTTGGGCTAACCAAATTTCCAACAAAAGTTGTTATTTGCTTCGGGCTTGAAGTTGGGCTGGTCGAGGAAGCTTAAGCTGGCTGAATTCCAGGTAAAAACATATGTAAAAACCCATGATAAAATAGTTTTGAAAGCACCTAGTGTAAGTGTTGTGATGTATAAAGTACCCTTATTTGTCAAATTTCGATGGGACAAAATAGCTTATAGTATGACTCACTCATGTGACGGAAAGTTCACTTTCAAGATCAACACATGAAGTTAGAAAGTGCAAGACATGAAGATGGTTACTTCAAGTTTGAGTTTTACTTCACTTCAAGTTCAAGATCAAGCTACAACTACAAGTTTATTTCAAGTAGAAGATCCACTGAACACTACTGAAGATTTAAGTAGAAATTTCAAGGTATATACTTCAATGTCCAATAATTTCAGGTATAATTGACCCTAGAAAGACCCTAGACTTAGATTTTTTCATATGTTAAACATACACGGGTTTTTATACTTTGGTTAAGCTTTGGGTTGACTAGTTCAAGCATAAGTTCAACTAGTGCAGGCTCTGGTTTGACCAGTCCAAGAAATACTTCGACTAGTCCAAGATTCAAACTCAAAAATGAACTTTTCTGGTAGTTCCTTGACCAGTCGAGCATAGTGCTCGACCAGTCGTAGGCACACCCTTGACCAGTCGAAGGGAGCTCGAATTGAAGCCCAATAACTGATTTTGTGCTCCCTCGACCAGTTAAAGGCAATGCTCGACCAGTCGAGCAGGCCCTTCAACCAGTTGAAGGACAGTTTTATCCGATCGCGTCTAAAATTTGAAATTTGGTTGATTCTTATATTAATCAAATGAGACCTTAAACCAGTCAAAGCAACCGATTTTTAGCCTATAAATAGAGGTCTTTTCTCATTTTAATTTATTCATTAAAGCCACAAAAAGTCTTCAACTTTGAGAGAGAAAAGTCCCTATCATCTTCAAGCTATAGCACGGTAATTTTAGATCTTTTAATAGTATTTTGTTTTTGTAATTCCTTAATCTCTCTTTTATGAATCTTATGTTTTAAAGGGAGTTCATACTCTTCTTTGTGAGATCTAAGGAATTCAAACAAGTAGCCCAAGGTTTGAATTAATTTAAAATCTATTTAGAACCTAGAACCCTTGTTTGTGTTATTGGACATTGAACATTTCTACATCAAGTGAAGCGGTTCTCCAGGCTACATCAAAGAGCGTCTTCAGAAGAAGATAAGTATTATTTATTCTATTTTTGGTTTCTTGAGATATCCAGAAAATCTCTGCATTGGTTTTGACTGAGATAGCCAGAAAATCTCAGCACGGGGTTTTGATTGTGATAGCCCATTTGAAAACACAACTGTATAGGTTTTAAGGTGAACCTGAGAAAACCTTGATTATTAGTGAACGCCAATATCACGTGGGTTGTGATTATTGGGAGTGGAGTAGGTGTGGTTGTTTGAGAACACTTGGTGTACATACTGAACCACTATAACTCCTGGTGTTTTGTGGTGAATGATGTATGTGATGTATATGTATTGAATGATTGTAATCTTTTCATGTACATGTGGTGAATGCTTGTAATAGATAGCTTTCTTCCTTTGCCTCTTGTTTTAGTTTGCGATCTTGATCCTTACTACGTTCAAGAAATTAGGTTGTCTTACCTAAAACATTTGTTTTTGGTGTAAGATTGTTCTTTCAACAAGGTTTGAATCAATTTCTCAATACTATTACAGTTGAGATCTCTGATTAGTTCTGATTTATTTAATCTTTCAGTTCTTTAATTTTTAAATTGGCATAGTCATATTCACTCCCCCCCCCCCTCCTCTCTAGGACTGAGAGCTCACCCTTTTCACCTAGTCCTAAGGTCTTTCTAGGGTTAATACCACTTGAGATATATCAAATAGCTGAGTCACTTTGACTTGAACTTCATCTTGGACTTTGTATTGGATATTGGCAACGATTTCTTTGAGAATATGTGCAGATCTTGTTGTGACCATAAGTTGATCTTGAGTTGATCTTCAGGTCTACCTTGAAGTGCTTTTGTCTTACGAAATTTAGCAATCTTTGTGTGCTCAACATCATAGCACTTACAATCTCCCTCTTTGTCAATTTTGTGACAAAACACATAACATTATAAATACACATTTTGTTATAAGATCAACCATACACATCTTTAATAACATTGAAGTTGCCCTTGAAGTCTCTGTAGCTTGTAATCTTTAGCTCACAACTGACATTCCCCCTGAGAACTTACTCCCCCTGAGAATAATATTTAGCATTCCACACAGCATTCCATATATCATTCCATACATACATTCTACTATGTAGCATTCCATACATTCTACTATGTAACATCCCATACATACTATGTAATATTCCATACCATTCTCCCCCCCCTTTTGTCACAAGTTGACAAAGGAAGAATAGCATCATAATATGAATATCAAAGTATAGAATGAGCATGTAGTTGGAAAATCAAGGTAATCACATGAAATATCTAAACCATATTATCTAGAATATTCAAATGTCAGCTAACACATCATCAAGGCAATCAAAAGTATCAAGACAAGTCACAAAATAAGTTTAAGTACAGAACCAACAAAAGTTAGAAAGATAAATAAATCTAGCTTAATCCGACCCAGAGGAAGATGGTGCAGGCATCGAGGGATCATTTAGCCGCAAACACCGGTTGATGTGATGGAAGTACTTTTTCAATACCATTGTAAACTATTGGGTTTGAGACAATGAAGCCTGCGAAACATGTAAAGCCTCTACTTACTCCTCTAGAACATAGATCCTCTCCTCAACCTGAGAGGGATGGTAATCTGGATCAGCTGAATCATCAGAATCTTCCAACTCATTAAATATGTCGTCCATGGTTGTGTCTTCAGCAGGCTGCGCTTCTTCTTCTCCTTCTCTTTGCTCAGAAAGATGAGTGAGGTTCATCATATTTAGATTTAAATTGTTGAAAGGGAGTTCGGATTCCAGTGCCTCATACGTATGAATTTGAACATTATAATGAAAGGCAATGCAAGACATAATGTCACGCCTCGGACTCGGTGACCGGACTTGCAAGGAATCCAATAACCAGTTCCAACCGCAACAGCCTCCGTAGCACCCCATTCTCGGTTCCTAGCACATATTCCGATCTTGGGATCTTAAAAGGAGGATTTCCATATCACAATTCCAATCCAATTGAGCATACCCAAGATTATAGCAAGTAAATCTCAGAAAATAAACAATGAACACAATTTAAAATCCATTAAGAATTTAAACTTTATACGTAAAAGGCTTAAAAGGAAATACATAATATACAAAGAAGGGAAGGAAAGGTCTGCAACAGGTCCTCAGCTCGCACCAATCCAATCCACAGCTCCTCTGTTACTGCGCTGACCTAGGATCTCCTGCACGCATCAATTAGATTTTTTCATCCGAAGATGGGATGAGATTCGTTCTCTTAGCTAGGGTTTCATCCAACAGAAAGTAACTTATAGAAAGCTTAGAGGGTGGTGTAAGTGTGTGACAATGGTTTTCAAAAGAATAAGGAGAATGCAGAATGAGCCAATGAACAATACCAACGCCACTAGCCGTACCGAGGCTAAGCTATGAATGCAGTAAGCCGTACCAAGGATATGCAATGCAATACATGAGTACTGGACTCCATACCAAGGCGATGCAATAAAAGGGTTATATAACAAATGCAAATGCAATGCGAAGTAATGCTAGTCCTCGTATCTAATCCACATATCAAGTATACTTCCATCATAAGGAATCCACTGGGGTTAAGTACACTACATGATGACTGTCGCTTTACAGACCCGCACAGTCAAACGAGCATAGGAGACCTCACTACTCACCTGTGGATAGCCAATCACCAGCAAGGCTCGACGGTAGCGGACCCATTTACGAGCTGGTCAAACTCAACCTAGCTATTTTCCTCTCACTCAGGTGGGTAAGGCCAAACCCTATCCTAATCGACCTCGCAACAGTGAGAGTCGCGGCCTAACGGTATAAGGCACTCGGGCGCTCATGTTTTTCACTCGGTCTCGACGTTGAGGCTTCCCCTCGATACTGTGGAAGTTTAAGGGCTTTAACCCAGGGATATCTTATGCACCCCAAATGCTCAAGAATCATTTCCAGTGTTCACACACGGCCATCCAAGATATCTCTGTGGAGGCTACGACCCTGATGAAGCAATGCCAGATGTATGAATCACACAATCAACCATGCATCAATCCCAATCATCCACCATGCTCAAGAGGGTAAACTCCATCCCTCGGGGAGATACTAACATGTCCTACACAATGGCACAACTATGGCCAATCATATCTCAACCAAGCATGCATTTAATGTGTATGGGAGTGGGCCATGAAGATGAATAAGGGTGCCAATGAGGTGAATGAGAAGATGTACTCTCTACCTAACCATGAAGAGTCTAGGTACTTAACTAATTCCTTATAAGGAATACAACCTTTAGTGGAGGCCCATTTACCTGGGGTAGCCCATGAGACTAAGCATACAAAGCTAGGGCCTAGATAATATGGAAGCAGGCCTAGCAAGGGACTAAGGTGAGCATTCAACCACACTTAGCAACTAACAGATCTAGAGGGGTCCAAATGGGGACTTTCAACCACCATTGCCCTAAGGCATCTAATCCACAAACCAGATAAACATAAGGCCTAAGGCCCATACCAAACCATATGCACATAGGTCCCACAAAAGGCATAAGGAGTAGGCCCAATACTACCTCTAACAATCATGGCCCAAGGAGGGGAACTAAGGCCCAAAACCCAAGTCCTAAGGGCCATAGGGTCCAAGCATTTAGATGGACTTAATGGGCAGCCCATGTACATAATTACATGGCCTAAAAACACATTTAAGTTGGGTGAAATGGGCCCCATTACATCAGCCCAATAATTAGCAATTTAAGTGGGTATTCCAAGGGCCCAACTTCACCTTTTTCCTCAGCCCATAAATCCAGCAAATGGTGGAAGGTCAGCCCAACATGTGGTTGGCCAAGGTGGGACATTCCAGCCCAATCTGGGCCCACTAGAAAGTCCCAAAATCTGCTATAAGTTTGGGTCCCACAAATGGTTATCAAAGGTGGCCCAAAACATGCATTAATTAAGCCCAAATCCAATAAAAATTCAGCCATACATTGTGTATTTAAATGGCCATGGCTAGACTTTTATAGTCCACCAAATCTTCTGGGCCTATCGAGGCCCAGAAACATGGCAAAAATACTTGAGAATTACTCCCATAGTGTCCATCAATACATCATAGGGGCCACACCAATTTGGAGATGGGTATTTAACACTCAGAAAGGTGGGCCTGCTGCTAGACTGCAGGCCCACCAGCAGCCCCAAAAGGGCAGGGGTGTCCCAGGCCTGGGCGGTCCAAGGTGTGGACGGCCTGGGCCCCATACACATGCAACAAGGTGGGCTCCCACGTCCGAAGTGGGCCCCACATGGGACGTCCACCTAAGGTGGTCCCAACCCACATGGGCCCCACAAATATGGAGGGACGGTGTGGATGAAAGACATACATCATGGTGGGCCTGGCCAAGGATGGCCAGCCCATGGTGGACGTCCATCATGGATGGCTAGTCCAGTTGGTTCACCCCACAAAAATGGCCCCTTGTGGTATTTGGATCATCACAAGGTGGGCCCCATAGATATACACAAAAGCCCAAATGGGATGGGCCCAATTATCTCCACAAACATAAAAATACAGCAATGTAGAAAAATTTCAGCAATGTTCATGTTGCTGTACCAATTTGGGCTCCCCAATGGAGTGGGTCCAGGGTCTCCAAAAATTCTGAAATTGGGGGCCAAGGTCCCTTATCAAGTCTAGAATAAGGTGGGACCCAGAAAGGTGGTGCACCATCAAAGAAAATATTTTTAAATTATGGGTTACAACAACCTGTATTGCTGGAAAATTGCAACAAAAATCTGGTTGAACACCCATGTTGGCCCACTCTTTTGGAGGCTCAAATGGGGTTAGTTAGGGCTGAAAATTGGTAGGCTTATAGGTGGGACATACACATTCAAGAATCACATATTGGATGGTATCAACATCCCCACCAAATGACCAAAAATCAGGCCCCAAGATGACCCAAAATATGTCCAAACAGTCAGAACAACAACATGTCTGATAAAAATAAATTACAAACATTATTCAATGGGAATTTAACCCCAGAAAATCATGTTGTGGTCCACCCAAGTGGGCCCCACAAACATCCAAACCATCCCATCATCCAATTCATCCTTGCATGCACCCCATTTTGGTGATTTTAAGGGCCACACGTCCAAGGGATGGACTGTGAAAAATGTCCTTCCTCTATAGACGGTTTGGATCTTGTCGGTCCACAAGGTAGGCCACAAAATCATGATCAGAAACTTCTAACAAGAAAAGGAGAAGAAAACAGCCACAAGAGAAGGGTCTCCGCCTCAATGAGGCCCTTCCCTTCATCACACACATACATAGGCATTTCATTACCATAAGATGTACAATCTACATGATCAAGACTATCTATTGAAATCTATGGTGGAGATCCAATCTCCACCAAGGATCAAGGGTCTAGATGACCCAAAGATCCCTGATCTAAGGAAGAAAGGAGCATGAAGGGATCCATGGAGAATGGTCCCTTACATGCACATGCATGCAATGTAGGATAGGCTACAAGCCATATCCATGGAGTCTTGGGGCCACCATCATCACTTGATGGGTCCCACAAGCTCCATTAATAGAAGAAGAATGAAGATCAAGAAGGAATAAAAGAAATCTAAAATTTTAGAATGCAAGCACATCCACCTATCAAAACAACTCCAAAACTACACCACAAGCATCAAGAAGCTTCAAGGATCATGGTTCACTGGTTGAGATTGGTTGATGATGGGTGGATTAGGAGGTGTTGGGAGGTGAGAGGGCTGGAATTTTTGGGGGAGGTGGGACATTTGGAGTTGCTAGCAAGAGGAGAAGAGAGAGAGAGAGAGAGAGAGAGAGAGAGAGAGAGAGAGAGAGAGAGAGAGAGAGGTTTTAAGGCAAGTCATGATTGCTTCTCTTACCTAGGGTAGAGAAATGAAATCATGAGGGTAGGGAGTTACAAACAAGGTTCATAGGCTAGTAGGCTTTTTGAAAATCCAGCCTAGGCATGACATCATTGTATAGGAGAATGTGCAAGGCCCTGGTGGGGTCCACCAATCACACATCAATGGCCAAATCAAACGTTGCCCATAACTCATGATGTACACGTCGGATTCACACACGAGACACAATGTTGGAACCGCAGCGCCGATACAGACAAGATGACATAGGTTTCGGGTCGATCCAAGTCAGGTTGACGTGACGGAACTTGGGGACAACCGCAAACGCTAACCGTAGGTCACAGATCACCAGAATTCAACTGGTAGAACCACATGACCCTAAGTAATGTCGTGTACACTTGGGTTAGGGTCTTACACATAAGATGTGTAAAAGGAATCAAACCATGCTTGGGATGCAAGCAAAACTGAATAATGATGTAACAAATCAAAGAAGGCAGACAGACACAAATACCCGATACAACGGAATGAAAACTCTAAGCATAAAGGGAGTAAATTAGTCTTATTCACAACTCAAGGATACACATTAGAAGTATAAATCGGATGTAGGACATGGCATTTAAGGAGCATTTTGTTAGAGGGAATGGCATTAGAAGATCGTCATTCAGCATTGAAACCACATAATGCTCTAATAGTAGTTTGTTTTTCAGAGTTAGACATTTTCTCTGATAATGGGCGATCGGAATTCCATCATCTACAACATCTATTTCCATTAATGCAAATATGAAGTGTGGTGTTATCGTGAATGTTTCTTCTACAAATTGAACCAAGAATGACAAATTCTTAAGAGAAACATCACAGATAGAGGCATACATGTCTGCACTATGGACTGGTAAGCTGTTCCACCCCAATTTAAAATGTGTTCCCATCGAACCTCAGAAAGAATAGGAACTAGACCATACCTAGCAATGTGGTCTAAATTAACAACCTTTTTCTATGATAATATCCCTTGTGCGAAAGTCCTGAACATATTCCGGATCATCCTCTAGTGATCGTAGAGTTTGAACACCAAGAGGAGTAGATCTACAAGATGAACCGGTTTGAGCCTTGCGAATCGATTTCTTGGCTCTACGTTCCATTTGAGAATACACAAGCAAAATATCAAAGAAAAATAGAAGAAAAAGAGTATATCAGATTTAAAGCAAAACTCAGTAGAAAAATGGTTTCAAATAGTGAAAATATACTCAAATATGTAAATCTAGCAATAAACTACATAAAACTTAAAGGAATTTGAAAATAAATCACATATAAAAGAGTTTGGCTGATGGGTTGGTCGAATGGGGCACCGACTAGGAAGAATGAGTAAAATGAAATAGATTGAGGATTTTTTTCCTTTTTGGGCAAACCCAGGCAATCTTCAGCTAGCCCAAGCCCATGCTCGACTAGTTGAAGATGCCGATCAGCTATGGGTTGGCCGAAAAATCAAAGAAAAATAATTTTTTAATTAATTTTTATTAATATTTAATTTTCATTTTGCATTTCATACATTTCATAATAACAATTAAACAACATAAAAAATGTAAAAGAAAATAATAATTATTTAAAAATACTCAAACTAATATCATGCTTCAAATTTGAAAATTTAACTTTGTCAAGTGGCTTAGTCAGTATATCTACAAGCTGCTTCTCAGTTTGAATGTATTCCAGCATGATAGTTTTATCTTCAACTGATTCTTGAATATAATGACATCGTATATTGTAAGTGCTTATACTTAAGCACAATTAAGTTTGTCATATTTCATAGTCCTAAAAGGAACACAAGCTCTCATGAAGATATGTTATCGACTCGATCAAACATCTTAGGGAAGACTCAACATCTCAAGGCATAAAAGGACATGATTCAAAGATCAGAACACTTCGTATGAGTCAACCATCAAGTGGTATAAACCTTAGATTGACCCTAGGTTAAATGTATTTCACATAGCATTATATTGAACATTATTTTAAGTAAAATACACTCTAGTTGGGTTAGCTCAACATATGGTTCGACTAGCCTAACTACCTTTGGCTAACCCAACATAATTCGGGCAAATTTACAAATTGTTAGAGATTTTCTAAGGCATGTTCGGCTAGCCCGACCTTGGGTTTGGCCAGTGGAACATGATCGATCGTCCAACCCAAAGTATGTTCGGTCAAGTTTTCAGTAATGCAAGATTTTGGATTTTAGAGAGATTGGGCCACCTGAAGCTTATATTCGGCTAGCCGAACTAGAGGTTCGGCCAGCCGAATCCTAGCCAGGCCAAAAGAATTTTTGAAAGATCCTATCTTACGAAATCCGAATGTCGTTGGAACGAAATCATTGGAATCCGGCTAACAAAACCAATTCTCAGGCCAGCTAAATTTTCATATTCTTTAGTTATAAATAGTGGCATTCTCTCATTCATTTAACACACAAAAATCATTCTAATCAAGAGAGAAAGCCAATCTCTTCTTAAACTATTTGTGCGGTAATTCTAATATTTGTTTAGCCTATTTTATTCTCTTTCTCAAGATAGTTTTAATCATTTTTAATAAAGTAATACGTACTCTACTCGAGATTTAAGAGAATCGAATACAGCTACTAGGTTTATATATATATATATATATATATATATATATATATATATATATATATATATATATATATATATATATATTAAAAATCACATTAGATACCTATATTCTTTTTGGGTTGAACTCATACACATCTTCATCAAATATCCTAAGAAGAAGATTGCTGCAACCAAGCTACAGTCACATTTTCGACTCACCAATCGAAGATAAGTATTGTATTTAATTTATTTCATTTTGGGTTTATTTGTGTAACGACCTTGGAATTTTTGTGCTTATCTTTCCTTAAGTAGTTGTTTTGGGGTAATTAGCGCTTTACTCGATTGCTTGTGAAATCCGCATCAATCACTTTAAATTATATCTGCATGGCTCAAAACGTGTAGATTAGTGAGCGCTACGTTACTCTGAAATCTGGGATCCATCGCTAAATCCAGTTGTTCTGGGGAATTTTTGGAAGATCTGGATCGGACCTAGACCGTGCGTCGAAAGTCCGATAGCGATGATCTTAGGCTGTTGCGGTCACTGAGTTGGGCTTGGTCTTCACCTCAAAAATTAAGTCGATCTGATGTTCTGGGTCGATTTGGTTGAGCTCGGAGTGAAGAGTGTGAGAACGGTTGGAATTTAATAAGCTTTTATTGAAATCTGAGTCGTGTCGCTTGCGCGACGATTTTAAGCTATCTGACCGTTGGATTCTGACCCAATTTCACCCTCTGATCAGGATAGTTGGCCCAGGCATATCCTAGTGCTTGTGGACCTGATCGAGTTTCCGTGACCGTTGAATTGAGTGTGGTCCGCCACGGCTGATCTGAAGAGCCGGTCGGTACGAAAACTCAGCCTGACCTAGATCCATGGTCAATGAGCTTAAGTCCGACCTTTCGTGGTTATAGGCCCACCAGAAGTGCTTCGTTGGATCGAGAAGGGCGTGCTTTGGTTATAACCTAAGTATACCTTGACCCTGGGGTTATTTCCATCATTTTAAGGCCTATATATAGACCTTAAACCCTAGCTCTCATTTCCATACGAATTTTCTCTAACCCTAGCTTGGAAAGAGAGTGGAAAAGAGAGAGTTAGTGAGAGAGATTGGTTGGTGAATCATCTTGATTCTTCCTTGTTCTTCTTCACCTTTGAACCTTTACTTTGAATCGTTCCTCTGACGATTCTGAGTTCTTTTGGGGTAAGTTAACCTAACCCTAACCTGTGTTAGAGCTTAGATTAGACTTGGTGTTGTTGTATCTCATTTCTATCCTTATTTTAGGGTATTCTAGCGCCGTTGACAAAGACAACTCGTCTAAATCAGCTCGGTGGTTCTTTCTTCGCTTAAGGTGCGGACTTTAAGTGTATAGGTTATGGTTTTCAAGGCTTTCAATCCCAGTTAGTGATTTATTCTTGTTATGGATGAGATTTCACATGTCAAATGTTATGTTTACATCGCTTTCCTGATATGCATGTGTTATATTGAGATTTGTGTATTCTAAGTGTATTTATAAAGTACCGTATACGTATAAAATACGCACTTGTGTTTGCCATGATTATTTGTCATGTATGTATGCTAGATGCATGTATGACAACTCCTTGGTAAAAGGAATTGTCTAAGTGCATGTATTCCAACACACGCTATGTATGTTGTTCCTTGTATGCTAAGTGTTTGTAGAAATGCATGAATGATCTAAGTGTAACTGATTACACTAATTGTGGGCATTGAGAAGTGATTCTCAATACTCCTATTGATGCGCATGTTTTCCTTTATGCAGTTACATTCCAAGTTATTTAAATTCAAGCATCTCCTATGCTTACATTTATGTTAAGTTGATATTCTTCAGATGTGTATGTAACATGATTTGAGTTGTTGATCCATTACTGTTTTACATTCCATATGAATATCTGTCATAGTGTAGGATGTTTGGGACATGCCTTAGTCCAGGAAATCGGTAATTGACCCTATGAATCGTGGTTGAGATTGCTTTCGCCACGTAGGACGTATTAGACGAACCCGAGTCGTACTAGAGTTGTCGGCAGTGGTTTGGCCACGCGGAGTGTTTGCGCACTCTATGTCGTTCAACTCAACGTGCGCTCGTACTAGTCGAGTTCGTCAAATAACCCGATTGTCCGATGTATGTTAACCATGTATGGACGCTACTGCTTGAATCTAGGGTACCGAACTTACCAGTGAAATCCTAATAACCATGGTACCTGATCCGCTAAGACTCATGAGCCGGACATGGTGGTATGGGACACCGTGGTCGAGCTGTCGGCCTACGCTGGGGTGACGAGCCTCCCCGTAGTGACCAGTGAGCAACTAAACTCGTGAGCCGATTATGGTGGTATGGGACACTATATTCGTGCTGTCGGCCTACATTGATTGGTGACGAGCCCTTTGTAGTGACCTCGAGCATACCTGGATACCGCAGGAGGTGACGAGCCGATCTGTGGTAGTAAGGGCATGAAAGGCGTGCATTGATTGGTGACGAGCCCTTTGCTACGACCCCAACTATATGATCGTATGAGATATCTAGGATTGACGACCCTAGTATGGATCACTGTTTGGATGGTGATATGAGGAAGGTATCTTAGTTTCCCAATCCTGTTGTGTGAAATGGACTAATAACAACTTGGTAAGCATATCCATGCACCGCATTTGCATGTGCTTTGTAGATGTGGCGCACTTTGAGGCGATGTCATGCGTAACGTAAGATGAAGACGCTGAGGGTGTACGCGTGAGGGCACGCATCATACCGCATTCATACTTGCATTAACAAGAGTACTTAGGATTTATTTACTTGTCCTGCTTTATCATTACTGTTTGATTGAACTGATAACATGTTAACCAGTGCCTTATTGTTCCACTGAGTTGATCACTCACTCCCACGTTTCTAGGGCGGTGTTACACACCCACCAGACTCTGTCTTAGGCCCTGATGTTGCAGATGTGGATGCGACGTCTGAGGCAGAGCGGGAGCTGGATGACGACGAGGCTGCCTTCTCCTCTATGCATCGGATGGGTTCTAGTGAGCCTCGGCCTGTTACGCGGTTTCTGGGATATTTTGGGGACTGAAATGATGTAATTTGATACTTATAACTTTGTTAAATAACACTTTTACACGATCTGGTTGTATATGTAATTCAGGGATTTACACTTGTACACATTTTTACTATAAGTCTTCCGCTTGCTTTATTCACTTGTCCCTGAAGCATATCTGTGTTTTGGCTTAATCTATTCCATGTTTTATGCACTAATACAGTCAACATACATTCATCATTAAATATGTTGCATAAGTGATGTTTTGGAACTCGGGAGTTGAGTTATGCTCGACCCCCGAATTTCAGGGCGTTACAATTTGAGATAGCCCAAAAATCTCAGCGGGTTTGTTTGTTGTGATCCCGTGAAAATCATAAAGTGAGTTTTATTGTGATAGCCCGTAAAAATCACAAGAACTGTATCAAGTTGTTAAGGTGACCCTGGGAAAACCTTGAAATAGTGAAAGCCAAAATTACGAGAGTAGTAATTTTGGGAGTGGAGTAGGTGTGGGTTTAAGCACCGAACCACTATAATTCCTCAGTACATTATAGTGATTGTTTTTATTATTTATATGCATGTTTTGTGATTGATTAGCTATTGCTAAGTTTGATATTTTGATTTCAAAGACGTTGTGAAATAAGGTTGTCCTGCCTAAATCTTTTAGATGAAGATTGTACTACGAATTATTTGATATCAAGAATTCAATACTTTAAGCAATTGAGTATTATTGTTTTATTATTCTGCATTGTATCGAAATATTCGGCATTATCCTATTCACCCCCCTTTCGGACATCTATAGCTCGTCCTTTCAAGTGATATCAGAGAGAGGTTATTCTTTTCGGTATTAACATCCTAGAGCTAGATCTAGAGCTATTGGAATGTCAAATTTTAATAGTTTATCTATTTCCAGGGCACCTCCCTTTAACGGCTCCAACTTTTCTTATTGGAAAGCAATGCTGAGGATTTTCCTGAAGTCCATTGATGAAAGTGTGTGGAAAGCCACCATGACCCAATGGATCCCTCCAATGATGAAAGTAGTGGCTAAAAATGGAACCACGTCCATGAAAGAAGTTACTTATACTTTTTGGACAACAATTTAGAAAAGTGAAAGTAGTGTAAATGCAAAAGCCCTTAATGTTATTACTTGTGCTCTTTCATCGGATAAATTCAAAAGAATCATTTATTGTGATACAATAAAACAAGCATGGGATATTCTCAAAATGACACATGAAGGGACTAACATTGTAAAAAAGTCTAAGATTCAAATCCTCACAACAAAGTTTAAGAAAATTCGTATGGAAGAAAATGAATCATTCATAGACTTCTATACGAAACTAAATGACATTGTTAAATCTATATGGGGTCTTGGAGAAAAAGTCCCTAAAAGCAAAGTGTGCGCAAAAATACTACGATCACTTCCCGATAGGTTTAATTCTAAAGTCACTACGATTCAAGAATTGAGGGATACCAATGCTATGAAAGTATAAGAATTAGTTTGATCTTTACAAACCTATGAGTTGAATTTCAAAGCTCCTAAAAACAAGTCCATGGCCCTTAAATCTTCTAAATCTAAATCTAAATATAAAGGCACATTTTCTGAAAATGATGAGAATGAAGATGATATGGCTATGTTGGCTAAAAAGTTTTATAAAATTTTCAAAAATAAAAATATATCAGATTTTCAAAAACCTTTTGACAAAAGAAAAGGAAACTCAAATGTTTAGAAATCAAAATCTAAAGACACTCAATGCTTCAGTTGTTCTGAATATGGGCATATAGCTTCAAAATGTCCTAAGAATGATAAATCCAAAAGAAGAGGCATGATTGCCACTTGGGATGAATCATCAGAATCTGAATCCAATTCAGCAACTGACGAATCAGACCAAGAAACTAAGAATGATCAAAAGGTCTTCATGACCATAGCTAGAATCACTTCTTCAGATGAAGATGAAACTTCTAACTATAAAACCCTTGGAAGTGATTCCGAAAATGAAAAAGATCTTCAAATTGCTTATGATGCCCTATACAAAGAAAGTTGTAAGATTGCTAAACTGAAAATTTAAAAAGAAAACTTCACTAATCTAAAATTAAAACTTGAAAAACTGGTTTTGAAAAAAAATCTCATTTTTCTAATTGTTTTGAGAAAACCAAACTAGATTTAAGTCTGAAATTTTTTGAAATTTAAAATCTTAAAACTAAAAATAAGAATTTAAAATTAGAAGTTGTTTCTCTTAAAACTTCAAAAGAGACTTGGATATACACCCAAGGTGACCAGAGACTTGAAAAATTATTAACTGTATCTCGACGAAGTAGCAACAAATCTGGCTTGGGATATATCAAGAATCGTATAGAAAAATCTAAAAATTCTTCCTCCATATTTGTAAAAGGTGAATCATCAAAATCTAAAGTAGAAACTATAAAGGAAGTAAACAAGAATGAAAAACCTTTAAAAAAAACTTCTAATCCAAAAACTAAGGCCAACTATCATAAATATCAAAGGAAAAATAATAATCCTCCTCTAGCAGATAAGATAGTGGACTTACTTAAAGAACTCTTGAAATCCAACTCTAAAAATAATAGAGAAAGTAGAAACAAGAAAAACTCTTACTCTCAAACACAACGAATAGTAAGAGATCCTCTTAAACCCAAAACCATATTGAAATGGGTTCCAGAAGATAAGTGTCTTGTTATCCACACAGCTCTCAAAGCATGTAGCTAATCACGATGGTACTTGGATAGTGGATGTTCTAAACATATGACAGGTGATAAGGCGATACTATTAGACATCAATCAAATCGATGGCGGCTCAGTAACATTTGGAGATGGTAGCAACTGCAAAATCATCGAAAGAGGTAATGTAAAACTTCCAAACCTACCTATTTTTAAAGATGTCTTATATGTTGAAGGTTTAGAACATAATTTTCTAAGCATTTCTCAAATCTATGATAATAATGTTAAATTTTCAAATCACAGTTGTGAGATAATTAATAACCAAGGCCTTATAATATTAAATGGTCGAAGAACCTTTGAAAATTACTATATTATTAATAAATCTTGTTCTTCAACTCACTCTTACTACATGGTCCAAACAAATGAAACTGAATTGTGGCATCAACATCTTGGACATGTAAACTATAGAAATCAATATAAATTAAGCAAGAGAGATCATCTTCAAGGTTTATCCAAACTTAAAAAATTAGAGAAGAAAGTATGTGGTGTCTGCCAAATAGGCAAACAAATCAGGAGTTGTCATAAAAAGGTGAACTCCTTAGCCACAACAAGACCTCTTGAACTACTCCATATGAACTTAGTTGGACCAACTCGAACAGAGAGTAGAGGTAGTAAGAAATACTTTCTAGTTGTAGTTGATGACTACACTAGATACTGAAATTACAGTAGAACTGCTATTAGTAAAGTATGAACTATGTCCAAATATCCTAAAGGGGGGTGAATATGATTTTTTGAAAATTATTTTCAACTAAGAACAAACTATGCCTAACTTTAATCGAAAGAGTAAGGTAAAGTAACTCTATGGCTTCCAAGCCAATAGAGGGTCCAAATCACATAGGCTTATACATGATTTTTATATGAAGAACAAGCTTATAAAGGATAGTGTATATGATAGTGTATGAGATGTGATCTCTGTCAGTACTTGTACATTAACCAAATCATGCAACATAAAAGACATTTGATGATCATAAGCATAATTAGAATAATGCATAATAAGCAATCCTAAACACAATCATATATAGTAGTTCGGTTACTTGTCTACTCCACTCCCGGTGGACGCACTCTCTCCTAGAGTGTACCGGATTTCACTATCCAATGGTTTTAACTTAGGTTAACCATAAACCTTCACAACCTACCCAAGGTTAACTAAAAGACCTACACAAGGTTCCCTTAAATGCCTACACAAGGCAACGGACCACAACCGCTTCTGATGCTTCAATGAATGCTCTGAGGTTGTGAGGTTTAGGGTTTTGTTCTTCTCTATATATATATGATATGATCTTAAACACATAAAGAAGGTTCCCATGAGCTATGCATTCAAGAGTTCCAATATCAGTACTTACCTATGAAGAGGTTAGTTGGAAACTCAATGAATGCTAGAGTTCATAATTCAATTTAAGCACATAAGATGATGAGTTAATGCTTATGCCAAGATTGAATGATGAACTCTAATGGGAAAGAGGGAATGAGGAAGAGGGTATAATCTCTATGAAGTAACTCTCTCAAACTCTCTTGATTTTTAGCTCATTTTGCTAAGAGGCAACTTATGATATTTATAAAGAAGAAATCCCAATGGTAAAAAAATGGAAAGAAATCTGTCATTTTCGATGCTATCGAGTAGTCTTTGATTCCATCAAAATTTGTATTTCGATGTAATCGAGCCTACTTTGATTGCATCGATTTTCTACACACATTTATTTTTGTGTAGAACAGATTCTGCTCGATTTTATCGAGTACCCTTCAATTCTATCGACGTGAACTTCGATGTCATCGAGAGGTAGTTCGATCTAATCGAGTTTCCTTCAAAAAATTACCTTTGGTTGTGAGAAGATTTTGTCCTAATATTCGATGTTATCGATCATCATTTGATGTTATCGAATTTTGAATTTCGATGTCATCGAATGGTATTCGATGTGATCGAAGAGATGTATTTTCCTGGGTGGTTTGCTAGAAAAAATGTTCCTTATTTTTTTATGTAATCGAACATGCTTCGATACTATCGAGAGCTTACTCTAGATGTAATCGAAGGTGACTCGATTATATCTATGAACACTTTTAGAATATTTTCTATGTAGAGGGAGTGCCCTAAGTCGTTGTCATTGAATATGGTTCAATTCTATCGAAATTTGAATTTCGATAAGATCGAACTCCATTCGATATAATCAAGATTTCCCAGTAGATGTTTATATTATTGCTAGATAGAATGGGCCTATTTCTCGATGCAATCGACCCATGTTCCATAGAATCGAAAATGACTTTGATTGTAAATCGATACAATCGATTTTACCTATGTAGTTCATGTTTTACTCATCTAACATTCTAAGTGTTTAACACTTAAGCTTACTAAAGATGTTTTTCAATGAATTGAAGGTAAGACTAAGTTAAATGAGGGTCATTTACCTTAGGGGTTTGGTTAGGGAAGTGAGGCTTTATTTACCTGTTTGGAGCACTCGAGCTTCTTCTTGGTTGAGGTCTTGATCTTATAATCTTCATCTTGAGGCTCACTTGAAGACTAACTCAACACTCACATAATTTAACAAACCAGGGCACTTTCAGATACTCTTGGGTAGCCTTCTTAAGAGAAAATTTGGATGTTCTTGATGAAGTCAAAAAGTTATTTAAACGCATCCAGACAGAAAAAGAACTATCTATGAAAAGAACAAGAAGTGATCAGGACACTGAATTTAAAAATAACAATTTTGAGAAGTTTTGTAATGACCATGGAATATTACATGAATATTATACTCCTAAAACCCCTAAGCAAAATGGTGTTGCCGACATGAAAAACAGAGTTCTACAAGAAATGAGGAGTGTCATGCTTAACAGTAAAAAGTTTGTAAAAAATTTATGAGCTGAAGCTATTAATACTGCTTGCTATATTATTAATCGAGTTTATATAAGAGCAGGTAAAAATAAAACAGCTTATGAACTTTGGTTTAATAAAAAACCTTCTGTGAAATATTTTTGTACCTTCGGAAGCAAATGCTTCATTTTACGAGATCGAGAACATTTGGAAAATTTTAAAGCTAAAAGTGATGAGGGAATATTTTTAGGATACGCTCTAAACACTCGAGCATATCGTGTCCTAAAGAAAAGAACTGGGGTGATACAAGAATCCATAAATGTTGTAATTGATGATCAACCGATCAATCTCAGTTATCGCCAAGATGATGATGATGATGATGATATTATTATGATTAATCAAAGTGAACCACCATCCAAATCAGATTATACTGAGTCAAGGTTGGTAAAAGACCATCCAATGAATCAAATACTTGGTAACCATCTTTCTGGTGTTCAAATCAGAAGACAATTGCAAAATATTTGCAATTATATTTGCTTTACTTCCCAAATAGAACCGGCCAACGTAAATGACGCACTAGCTGATGAAAGTTGGACTTTTGCTAAGCAAGAGACTAAAAACCATTGATCCTAAGATGCCCGCTCTGTCTGAATAATTTGTAATAATTTAAGTTTTAGCATGTTTACTTGATATTGCTTAGATATTTCATCTATTTTGGTCTATAATAACTTTATTCACTCTTTAGATACCTGCACTCTTGGATAGTTTTCCCTTCGTACATTTGGATATTTGTCATATTTACATTCGAATGATTTTATATCTAATGTTTTAATGACTTTTTATCCTCATGCTCTTATCCTTGTTAAGTACTTCATCTATTTTTTTTTCTTCTTATGTCAACTTTTGACAAAAAGGAGGAGGAAAAACTATGGATAATATGAACACATGCACAACTCACTCTTAATTTTGAATACATATATGAGCACCTACACTCACATGCATTGATTATTCAGTATGGTTATATTTTTTGGCATATGATTGGATTGTATGAATATATACTTTATGTGATAAGTGCTCAGGGAGAGTTACGAATGCTTGTTCTAAGGGAGAGTATCAAGATCCAAGATTTGATATCACTGGTGGTGTACAGATGTTCATGTACAAATGTTCCTTTGAATCATAGATCATATGAATATGATGAGTCTGTGAGATGATGTAGTATGTTATGATGAGTTGTATGTTTGTATGATTGTGTTTTGTCATGAAATTGACAAAGGGGGATATTGTAAGTGCTTATACTTAAGCACAATTAAGTTTGTCAAATTTTGTAGTCCTAAAAGGAACACAAGCTCTCATGAAGATATGTTATTGACTCGATCAAATATCTTAGGAAAGACTCAACATCTCAAGGCATAAAAGGACATGATTCAAATATCAGAACACTTCGTATGAATCAACCATCAGGTGGAATAAACCTTAGATTGACCCTAGGTTAGATTTATTTCACATAGCATTATATTGAATATTATTTTAAGTAAAATACACTCTAGTTGGGCCAGCCCGACATATGGCTTAGCTATCCTAACTACCTTCAGCTAACCCAACATAATTCGGGCAAGTTTACAGATTGTTAGAGATTTTCCGTGGCATGTTCGACCAGCCTAACTACCTTCGGTTAACCCAACATAATTCGGGCAAGTTTACAGATTATTAGAGATTTTTCGCGGCATGTTCGGCTAGCTCGACTGTCGAACATGACCAGTTGGCCAACCCAAAGTATGTTTGGTCAAGATTCCAACAATGAAAGTGTAACGTCCTGAATTTCGAGGGTCAAGCAAAGCTCTACTCCGAAGATCCAACACAACACTTATGCAACATGGATAATGATGTTCAGATTTCGTCCATATTAATGAGTTAATATGAATAGGATTATACCAAAACAGCATATCATACTCTAGATATAATTAAATTTAAGCAAGCGAAAGACTGAAACCTATATATATATATATATTAAATAGGTAAGTGTTTCACAACCTCCAGAGTATGAGTATATAACTGGGCTGAATATATACATATACTGTTTCAAAATATACAAAATGTGAGAATGTAAGAGGTCCAACTAAGCCAAGTATCCCCGTGTTCCCGTTAAATCAGCACGAGGTCTACATATACCTGCCTGAGAGCTAAACGTAGGAGAACTCTTCCTCCTCATCCATGAAGCCCGGCTCTGTTGCGTAGACTTCATCATCACCTGTATCTAAATCAGAGTTTGGTTGGTGTTTTAAAACACTGTCCCAGGGTGGGAGTGAGTGATCAACTCAGTGGTACTATAAGGTAAAGGTTAACATGTTATCAAATCAATCAAGCAGTAATGATAAAGCAATACAACAATCACTTCCTAACTACTCTTGTTAATGCAGGAATGGTGTGCAAGTATGATATACGCCCTCGCACAAAGCTCCCACACAAGCGACTCCGACAACCAATTTCGAATATGATAACGCTCCTTAAAGTGCACCTTCCTCGCCAAAAGCACATCTGCATGGCCGTGTTAGCCGAGTACTTAATTAAGCTTATTCATACAACAGGTTCGGGAAGCTAAGGTACCTCCCTTTATATGATTAACCCAAACTGAAGGATCCATCTAGGGTCGTCAATCCTAGTTTAAACACATACGATCGGCAAGTTGTATGGCATCACTCCTAATGAAAAGCAGTCGATAGGCAAATTCAAAGTTTATACTCGCGGTCACTATGGGGAGGCTCATCACCTCAGTGTAGGCCGACAGCTCGGACACGGTGTCCTATACTACCATACCCAGCTCACGAGTCTTGGTTGCTTACAGGTCACTACGGGGAGGTTCGTCACCCTAGTGTAGGCTAACAGCTCGAACACAGTATACCATACAACCATGCTCGACTCATGAGTCTTAGCGGATCATGGTACCATGGTTAGAGATGGTCTTTACATTGGAAAGAGGTACCTTAGATTTAAGCAGTGGTGTCCATACATGGTAAACACACAATATGCCAATCAGTTTGTTAGGCAAATCTAATTAGTATAGGCACACACTGACTTAATCAACATGGAGCACATAAGCACCCCTCGTGGCCTAACCACTGTCAACAATCTCTCGTGCAACCCAGATTCATCAAATATACCCAATGTGGCGAGACAAATTCGGCCACCCGAATAGGAACTGTTACTGATTGCCTAGGCTAGGTTGTAGCCCCAATGTTACTCAGATGCAGCAATTAAATACATGTGATAATCAATTCAACATTTAACAAACAATCAAAGTGAAGTCCTCATTTGAGCATTTCATCAAACACCTTGATCATGTTACCAAATACTAGCATTTTATCAATCATTTTCATAGAGGTGAATATGATTACATGAAAGAAACTATACATATGTATAAGGCAAGAGAGAAACCCTATCTTAACACTCGTAATACATATAAATCATCAACAATTTCTCATTCAGACAATTCATCAAACACTTAGACTACACTTCACCAAATACATAGACCAGGTTAGTTACAACACATATTTTAACAAATCCTTATATAGAGAGGTCAACATACATGTGGGAATGATGAATCCTAGATTAATAGTCATGGCAAGAACAAATCATGTTTACATGTTCATTCAAACATTTCAACAAACACATGAGAGGCATATTTTGTTCAACATAGTTCACACATGTATATTATACCAAAAGCGACGTATCTAAGACAATATGATAGCAATCAAGTCAGACATAAATCATTAGCTGACATTGAAAGCATTGATAACCATAACCTAAATGTTTATAGTCCGCACCTTTCGTCGAAATACTTGATTCGAACTTGGTTCAAATTCTACGTTCCCGAAAATAGAACGTCGGGTACCTAAATGGTGAAATTGGTTAGCTATGTTGGCCTATAACCATTCTGGATCTCAACTACGGTATTAGGGTTAGGATTTCTAACCCAAATCATAACCGAAATGGAATGTGTAGCGTAACGGGAAGGTGATTTAGTACGTGGAGTAGTGGAAGAGAATCACGGCAATGATCTCCCAAGATTTCTCTTCTCCTTCCTCTTTTCTCTTTTTTTCTCTCTTCTCTCTCCTAGGGTTTGGAGAAGTTCGTATATGGGAGAGAGAGGGTGTGTGGGAGGTTATTTATAGGCCCAATAGTGATGTAAATGGCCCTAGAGCCACTATATACATGGTTTATATCCATTGGGCAGCTATTTTTGACAAACAGAGCTCACGGGAAGGCCCACTACTCATGTACATCGTAGTGTATGTTCCCTAGCAATGGATCTATGCTAGGATGTGATTTCGGTGCGATCGGATAAGCCGATCGGCCGTGGAAGACCTGTGTCAGATCAACGGTCGTACTTACTCGATCAGGGCCACAATTATATGGATATGTGCAAGAAAATTTTCTTTTCCCATGGATGGAGTTTGGTCAGAAACTGATGGTCCGAAATCCTTAATTTTGTGTGTGAGCAAATGACCCAATTCACTTAAGTTTCATTTCATATTCTAAAGATATTCGCGTTTCTCACACACTTCACTCAGGGCTCAAGTTGTGCATTTCTAGACACTATCTGGGCTCGATTCCTAAGATGGTTACCAAGCCCAGTAAGACGGACATAATCCTATAGTTTCGCGGTCATTGGACTCTCGACGTGCAGTCTAGGTCCAATACAGAGTTTCAATGTACTCTCGAGAGCGACAGACTGTTGGGATTTCTCTTAGGTCTTTATGTAGTATTGAGTCAGTGGTATTAATGGTTTTTGGCTTTCTCATTTATGAAAATGGTGGCCCATGCTTAATCCACCGATTATTTAGTTTAATACTTAACTAATTTCCGCCTAAATTACGACAGGATATGGTCCTTAGGTATTTTTGCCTGAGGTGGTACTTGGGTCTTTGTACGGATTTTTTCGAGACGTTACAATCTACCCCCCTTAAAGAAAAAATTTTATCCCTGAAATTAGTACTTTTTCGTACTCCTCGATGATCTGAGGGTAGTTCTTACGGACTTCAGCTTCCGTTTCCCAAGTAGCCTCTTCCTCAGTGTGGTGTGTTCATAACACTTTCACGAGTGGGATAACCTTGCTGCATAGCACTTGCTCCTTCCTATCTAAGACACGCTTTGGTTGCAATACATAGGTAGCATCTTCACTTAGCTATACTTACTCCCATTTGATAATATGGGTAGGGTCAGGAACATATTTCTTCAGCATCGATACATGAAATACGTTGTGCATGCCTGCGAGTGGTGTAGGCAAGGCGAGACAGTATGCTACCACACCGACTCGGTCCAAAATCTGGGATGGGCCAATGAATCTCGGCGTGAGTTTTCCCTTCTTACCAAAATGAAGGACTCCCTTCATTAGGAAAATTTTAAGGAATACATGGTCCCCAACTTCGAATTCTAATTGTCTTTGCCTCGTATCAGCGTAACTCTTCTGTCTACTCTGGGTCACCAGTAGTTGGCACCTGATAATATCAATCTTTTCTGAGGTTGCCTGAACCAAGTTTAGGCCAACCAAGCTCTTCTCACCAACTTCTGCCCAACAATGTGGAGCTCAGCAAGGGCGCCTATACAAGGCTTCGTAAGGAGCCATGTCAATGCTTGCTTAGAAGCTATTGTTATAAGAAAACTCGGCATAAGGGAGATAGTCATCCTAGCTATCCTTGAAGTCGAGTACAGACACTCGTAACATGTCTTCAAGTATTTGATTTACCCGTTTCGTCTGCCCATCAGTCTGTGGATGGAACGCAGTACTAAACTTCAGTTTCACTCCCATTGCTTCTTGGATTCGAGTCCAGAAAATAGACGTGAATCGCGTGTCTCGGTTCGACACAATTTCCATAGGAACCCCATGCAGCCGTACTATCTCCTTGATGTAAAGCTTGGCCAAGTCATCGGCCGAATTAGAAACTCTAATCGGGAGGAAATGAGCCAATTTCATCAACCAGTCCAGAATCATCCAGATGGAGTCATGCCCCTTTCTCGTCTTTGGTAACCCAGAAATGAAATCCATAGATATGAAATCTCACTTCCACTCAGCTATGGGCATGGGTTAAAGTAAACCAGGGGGCCGGCGATGCTCGGCCTTGACTTGCTGGCACACGAGACATCGGGATATAAAATCTACTATATGGGCCTTCATGTTGTCCCACCAGTACGAACACTTCACGTCTCGATACATCTTTGTACTACCCGGATGCATTGCTAACTTCGAATTGTGTGCGGCTTTCAGAACTTCTCTCCTTAAGTCATGGAGGTTCGGGACGCATAGGCGGCCGCGATATCTCAAACCTCCATCCAAGCCAATCCTCCATTCAGACTCTTCGCTGTCGCTTACACGCTCTCTCATATTTACCAATAGTTCATCTTCTTTCTGAGCTACAATGATTCGGTCATCGATAAGTGGCTGCATGTGGAAGTGCGTGACGCTCTCAAATGGCTCCTCCACTGTCAGTTTCTATTCGAAGTCTCGCACGAATTCCACCATATTCCACTCTTCTATCATCAGTGGGGCTACAAATTCTATAGTTCTCTTGCAGCTCAACACATCAGCCACAAGGTTAGCCTTGCTAGGATGGTAGGAGACCTCAAACTTGAAGTCTTTCAAGGTCTCCATCCAACGTGGTTGCCTCATATTCAGGTCCCTCTGTGTAAAGATGTATTTGAGGCTCTTATGGTCGCAAAAGAGCTCGAACTCCTCTCCATAGAGGTAATGTCTCCAAAACTTTAATGCGAAAATGACTGCCGCCAATTCCAGGTCGTGAGTGGGATAGTTTTCCTTGTGTTTCCTCAACTGTCGTGAGGCATAGGCGATTAGCCTATCCTTCTGCATAAGTACACACCTCAAATCGACTCGAGAGGCATCGATGTATATAGTATATTTAACCCCTTGCTCTAGCAGTACTAGCACGGGTGCGGACGTCAGCTTGTCCTTTAATTCCTGAAAGGCTCCTTCTAATTTCTCTTCCAAGCAAACTTAAGATCTTTCCAAGTGAGTTGAGACAATGTTCAGACTATCTTGGAGAAGTCCTTAATGAATCGGTAGTAATAGCTGGCAAGTCCGAGGATACTCCTCACTTCCATAACTGAGCTGGGCTACTCTCAGTCTTGCACCGCAGTCACCTTAGTAAGGTCCACAATGATTCCTTCCTTGAAAACCATGTGTCCCAGGAACTTGACTTCTTCCTTCCAGAAGTCACATTTTCGGTACTGTGTAAACAATTAGTTCTGCATAAGAGTATCAAAGATTGATCGCAGGTGTTCTTCATGATCTTTCTAACTCTTTGAGTATATCAAGATGTCATCTATAAATACGATGATGAATTGGTATAAATATGGCTGAAACACCCTGTTCATGAGATCCATGAATATGGCTGGTGCATTTGTAAGTCCAAACGGCATCACGAGGAACTCATAGTGCCCAAAGCTGGTCCTGAAAGTTATTTTCTATACGTCTTCATTCCTGACGCGCAACTGATGATACCTGGACTGTAAGTTTATTTTAGAGAAATGTTGTGCCCCCTTCAACTGGTCAAACAGGTCATCTATCTTGAGCAGAGGATACTTGTTCTTCACCGTGACATGATTTAACCTACGATAATCTATACACAACTGCAGCGATCCATCCTTCTTTTTCACAAACAACATGAGTGCTCCCCAAGGAGATATGCTCGGCCGTATGAAATCCGAATCTAATAAATCATCAATCTGCTTCCTCAGTTCCTCCATTTCACATGATGGCATATGGTAAGTCGGCAAAGAGATAGGTATCGTGCCCGGCACAAGGTCGATGGTAAAGTCGATCTCGCATTGAGGAGGTAGTCTAGGGATCGTTCCGAACACGTTCGTGAAATTTTGGACTACTGGCGTGTCCCCAAGTGATGGACCATCAATATTTCTAATAAGGAAGCATAACAACGGATGTGGGAGAAACTACTGACTTGAACTGGGAAAGTGAAGGTCATGTTTTCAGGCCCATGGGTTGTCACCAATCTGGTTTCACAGTCAATCTCTGCCTTCATGTTGGTGAGCCAATCCATGCCGAGGATGATGTCGTAATGATATCATGGTGACAATCTAGTCAATGCACACCACTCTGCTTCCTAAGTCTATCGGGCAATTCTTACAAAGCTTAGTGGTGTCTGTGAAGGTTCCTACTGCTGTGAGACTCTCACCCCATCCATAGGGGTAGTGCTCATCCCTAATCGCTTGACCGTAGAGTATGCTATCATTGAAATAGTGGACCTGGTGTCCACTAACAAAAACACTAGTGTACTTGGATGTGGGCAGTGACTTCAAAAGCTACTGGTACTACAACCGCAGATTCAGACGTTTCGACTGCGAGGGCATGTACTCGAGCTTATTGTGGACGATTTGGTTGCATTGCCATAGGTCGTTGAGGCAGCCTATTCTGAGATATGGGAGGTTGGTAGAATAGTTGTGCCGATGGTGCAGATTATAGAGGTGAAGCTGAAATAACATGCGGTGGCTGGCAATTGATCTTCTGAGGCTGCGTAAAGTCGTTGTCCTTCATCTTAGTGAAACAAAAGGGCTCTATATGGCCCATCTTATTACAATAGACGCACTAAAGATCAAATCGCCTCTATTAGGCTGGCAGAGCCAGTTGTCTAAGAGGTGAATTCACACACGGCCTCTTGTTGAGAAACGGACGGTTCTGTAATTCTGGTTGAGACCTTGGGCCCATTGGCATGCATGTTCGAGACACTCTTTCACCATCTTGTTCAACTCATAGGGACATGTTCACTAGCTTAGCGTAGTTGGGAATGCTAGCGCAACACATCTTGGTGTAGATATCAGCCCACAACCCTTTTGAAAATTACCACATTCTCATCGGTTTGTTTACCAAAATCAAAGGAGCATATCTGGCTGGCTCCGTGAAACGGTTCTCGTATTCTGCCACTGTCATCCTCCCTTATCGAAGGCGGAGAAATTCACCCTCCTTTTTATTATGGTAAGTGAGGGGGAAGTACTTTCCATGAAAACGGGTTTCAAACTTGTCCCACATCCATGCAAATTCTGTGGGAACAGTTCGTAGAATGTTATCCCACCAAAGACTAGCCTCTTTTTCAAACATATACGTAATAAGCTCGACTTACTCTGCTTTAGTACAGTGCAACGGCCTCAACATCTTGGATATGCAATCCAACCAGTACTCAACCCCTCGGGTCCATGAGTACCCACAAAAGTGGGAGGACGGAGGCGCTGAAGCGCTCAAATAGGCTACTTGCAGTCATATTCCTGGAAGGTTGTACGGGTGGCATCGGTGGCACCACATTCATGTTCTGTGTGATGGGCCCCGCTATAGTAGCCAAAAACAGTTGTTGTTGTTGCATCAGGAGAATCGTCTACTCCAACCTATCAGGGGGAGAAGCCACCTGAGGCATGTGTGGCGTCGACGAAGAAGCACAGTTCTGTCCCAGAACGGTGGTGCACTCGGTGTTGGCCCGTTTGTAGGACCACAGGCCGGTTATGAATTCGACATTATGTCGCTACTCGGACCCAAATTGGGGTCCGTTTGGCTACCACTCGGGTGAGTGGCCCCGTCATTCATTCCGCCAAGTGGGAGATGTGCCACATTCCAAATAGTTTTAGGCGGCATTCCCTATACACAACATAGGATGCAACATTTACATGATCAGGGCAACATCATCCACTTTTCCAAGCATTCTACACATTTCTAATCAAAAGAGCTTCATCCATTTCATTTAACCAAAATTTGTCGCAATACATATGATGTAACATTACATGAATTATGATAGAGAATGCATGGGAGCATATTTAACAAAGGCTTTAACACTTACTAACCTAACATCCAAACTAGGCCTAACTAAGGCCATTACAAAAGGAACCAGAAAACAACTACAAACACATGACTAGTCCTCCGATTCTGGTGAAGGCGGAGATGCTCCCTTGTCCTACATACAACACAGGAGGGCCTTAAGGGTGCGAGACATTCTCTTGAACTTTTATTTTAGGTAGGCCTGGTTCTCCTTGAATTTCTGCTTCAGGTAGGCTTGGTTTTCTTCAATCTTGGCCATGCGGGTTTTTAAGGCGGCCCGATCATGGCGGTCCTCATGAGCAGTAGGAGGTCCCTCATCTAAGTCTTAGGCCTCTTCTTCTTCTTCTTGCTCCACTTCCTCACTGCCTTCCTCTTCTTCATTTCCTTCCTCTTCTTCATTTCCTTCCTCCACTTCATTTCCTTCCTCCTCTTCACTACCTTCCTCCTCTTCAGTCTCTTCTTCTATCTCATCCCCGTACTCGTCAAGCCTTGCTTGGCGTTGCCCGGGGCCTATGCCCATATTGTTGAGTGTAGTTTCACTAATGAAGTGGATCGGGGCGAGGTTATCCATATGGAATCTGAAGCCAAAATTGTGGGCGATCTTGCAAATGAGTCGACCGAAGGGGAGTGAGGCATCTCCCCGAGTAGATCGTGCAGTATTGATTATCTAAGACAAGGCGAGAGTAGGCAGGTACAACTTGTCTCCCTGTCCAACTCTGTACAGGAAATCCACCATGAATCGAGTGCATTCTATGCAGTTACTCCACCTAAGATACATTTGTATGTGCATATATGGTGGAGCAGGCGAAAGTCGTCCGTCATACTAGTCGATGCGAGGCTATTCCCTCGCCTCCACTCAACAAGTTGGCCACAAAGGAAACGTGTGCGGCGATTCCTCTCCCATTCACTAGCAAGATTAGTCTCGCTGGCATGCACCACACCACATTCTGCCCCCATAATATGTGCCACGACATCCACATCGACTCTAGCTTCAATTCTTTCCAACGGTATGGTAAACTGGAGAGGCTCCAGAGTTGGGTCCCGTACATGAGCATAGAAGACTCGTACAGTGCCTTCACTTGCATGAGTTTTACCTTCAAACATGGGACCCCACCCCTTCTACAGGAGAAGGTCAATTACTGGATACAACCCAAATAGCTTCTCGTCAACATGAGCTTTAAAAACAACCTTGCGATCATGGTACTTACTGAGTTCAGCGCCGCTGGTAAAGACCTTTCTATCTAGATTCGAGGGTCGAGGTCCTGTTTCGACCTTCGCTCGGTGCTTGCACTTGTCTCGGCACTCGACTTCTTCATAGAACGGCGTGGATGACTAGGCCCGGCCTCATTCGGGGCCGCTCTCTTCTTTCCAATAAGGGAAAGGAGTGTTAAGATGGAGAAAATAGCGGTGACAAGCTCAAAGAGAGCCATGGAGATGGAAAGGCTTTGGGAATAAAGTGGGTTTGAAGATATGGAAGTTATGAGACACAAAAAGAAGGTTTTTGTGCCCAAGTAGGTGAGAACAAGAGAAATGAGGAGATGTAATGGGTAGTTTTAGAGGAATAGTGGTGGAGGGGTGTAAGATGTAGAGGATTTGAGAGATTTGAGTGTATGGAAGTGGAGATTTGAGAGAGAAAGAGGATTTTTGGGAGGTTTGTAGTATTTGGAGGGTTGGAAATGACAAAATGAGGGAGAAATGGGGTAAGGGTGTTAAAAAGAGGGGCCCCACACACGGGAGAGGCCCCACATGGTTGGCCGGAGGGCGGTGCGCCGCCGCTCCCATGATGCCGCCGCACCCATCTGTGGAGGCCGGCAGTGCCGTCATGCCCATCTGTGGAGGCTGGTGGTGGCCACCCCCTCCTGGGGTGCCAGTTTGACGTGTGGGACCCCCTGGGCCCCACCGTATTTTGTGCTTTAGGGTTTTAGGCCCGCACGATCCGATTTCGCAATCAACACATGCGTATTTATGCATTTTGAATCTGCTTTAGGTTTGGAATCCGTCGACTAACGATTTAACCAGTCAACTGACGGCCTTAAGACAACTTAGGTCAATTCATGCTGTCTAAAATACGTTGTGGACCAAACCACAACATTCAGTAAAGTTTGGGATCCTAATGTAGTCTCTAAATTCCATCGCTCCCTTCCTAAGTCAGAGTGCGTCAGAGTGCGACGTGTTACCTATAACCCATGTCCAGTTTAATCTAAATCATGCTCTGATACCAACTTTTAACGTCCTAAATTTCGAGAGTCGAGCAAAGCTCTACTCCCAAGATCCAACACATCACTTATGCATCATGGATAATGATGTTTAGATTTCATCCATATTAATGAGTTAAACATGAGTGGAATTATACCAAAACAATATATCATACTCTAAATATAATTAAATTTAAGCAAGCGGAAGACTGAAACATATATATATATTGAACAAGTAAGTGTTTCACAACCTTTAGAGTATGAGTATGTAACTGGGCTAAATATATACATGTATTGTTTCAAAATATACAAAATGTGAGAATGTAAGAGTTCCAACTAAGCCAGGTATCCTCGTGTTCCCGTCGAATCTGCACGAGGTCTACATAGACCCACCTGAGAGCTGAACGTAGGAGAACTCTTCCTCCTCATCCATGAAGCCCGGCTCCGTTGCGTAGACTTCATCATCACTTGTATCTAAACCAGAGTCTAGTTGGTGTTTTAAAACACTATCCCAGGGTGGGAGTAAGTGGTCAACTCAGTGGTACTATAAGGCAAATGTTAACATGTTATTAAGTCAGTCAAGCAGTAATGATAAAGCAATACAACAATCACTTCCTAACTATTCTTGTTAATGTAGGAATGGTGTGCAAGTATGATGTATGCCCTCGCACAAAGCTCCCTCACAAGCGACTCCGACAACCAATTTTGAATATGACAACGCTCCCTAAAGTGCACCTTCCTCTCCAAAAGCACATCCTAACTAATGTAATACGTAGCATGGCCGTGTTAGCTGAGTACTTAATTAAGTTTATTCATACAATAGGTTCGGAAAGCTAAAGTACCTCCCTTTATATCATTAACCCAAACTGAAGGATCCATCTAGGGTTGTCAATCCTAGTTTAAACACGTATGATAGGCAAGTTATAGGGAATCACTCCTAATGAAAAGCAGTCGATAGGCAAATTCAAAGTTTATACTCGCGGTCACTATAGGGAGGCTCATCACCTCAGCATAGGCCGACAGCTCGGACATGGTGTCCCATACCACCATGCCCGGCTCACAAGTCTTGGTTGCTCACTGGTTACTACGGGGAGGCTCGTCACCCCAGTGTAGGATGACAGCTCGAACACGGTATCCCATACCACCATGCCTGGCTCATAAGTCTTAGCGGATCGTGGTACCATGGTTAGAGATGGTCTTTACATTGGAAAGGGGTACCTTAGATTCAAGTAGTGGTATTCATACATGGTAAACACACAATAGGCCAATCAGTTTGTTAGGCAAATCTGATTAGTATAGGCACACGTTGACTTAATCGACATGGAGCACATAAGCACCCCTCGTGGCCTAACCACTGTCGACAATCGTCTCGTGTGACTCGGATTCATCAAATATACCCAATGTGGCGAGACAAATTCGGCCACCCGAATAGGAACTGTTACTGATTGCCTAGGCTAGGTTGTAGCCCCAATCTTACTCAGATGCAGCAATTAAATACATGTGATAATCAATTCAGCATTTAACAAACAATCAAAGTGAAGTCCTCATTTGAGCATTTCATTAAACACCTTGATCATGTTACCAAATACTAGCATTTTATCAATCATTTGTATTGAAGCGAATATGATTACATGAAAGAAACTATACATATGTATAAGGCAAGAGAGAAACCCTATATTCACACTCGCAATACATACAAATCATCAACAATTTCTCATTCAGACAATTCATCAAACACTTAGACTACACTTCACCAAATACATAGACTAGGTTAGTTACAACATATATTTTAGCAAATCCTTATACAGAGAGGTCAACATACATGTGGCAATGATGAATCCTAGATTAGTAGTCATGGCAAGCACAAATCATGTTTACATGTTCATTCAAACATTTCAACAAACACATGAGAGGCAAATTTTGTTCAACATAGTTCACACATATATATTATACTGAAAGCGGCGTATCTAAGACTATGGCAGTAATCAAGTCAGACCTAAATCATTAGCTGACCTTAAAAGCATTGATAACCATAACCTAAATGTTTATAGTCCGCACCTTTCGTCGAAATACTTGATTCGGACTCGGTTCGAATTCTACGTTCCCGAAAACAGAACGTCAGGTACTTAAATGGTGAAACCGATTAGATAGGTTGGCAAACAACCATTCTGGATCTCAACTACGGTATTAGGGTTAAGATTTCTTACCCAAATTGTAGCCAAAATGGAACGTGTAGTGTAAAGGGAAGGTGATTTAATACGTGGAGTAGTGGGAGAGAATCACGGCAACGATCTCCCAAGATTTCTCTTATCTCCTTTCTCTTTTCTCTTCTTTTCTCTCTTCTCTCTCCTAGGGTTTGGAAAAATTCGTATATGGGAAAGAGGGTGTGTGGGAGGCTATTTATAGGCCCAGTAGTGATGTAAATGGCCCCAGGGCCACTATATACATGGTTTATATCCTTTAGGCAGCTGTTTTTGACAAACAGAGCTCACGGGAAGGCCCACTACTCACAAATGTCGTAGGGTAAGTTCCCTAGCAATGGATCTATGCTAGGATATGATTTCGGTGCGATCAGATAAGCCGATCGGCTGTGGAGGACCTATGTTAGATCAACAGTTGTACTTACTCGATCGGGGCCACAGTTATACGGATATGTGCAGGGAAATTTTCTTTTCCCATGGGTAGAGTTTGGTTAGAAATTGATGGTCTGAAATCCTTATTTTTGCGTGTGAACGAATGGCCCAATTCACTTTAGTTTCATTTCATATTCTAAAGATATCTGCATTTCTCACACACTTCACTCAGGGCTCAAGTTGTGCATTTTTGGACACTATTTGGGCTTAATTCTTGTGATGGTTGCCAAGCCCAGTAGGACGGACATAATCCTATAGTTTCGCGGTCATCAGACTCTCGACGTGCGGTCCAGGTCCGATACAGAGTTTCAATATATTCTCGAGAGCGACAGGCTCTTGGGATTTCTCCTAGGTCTTTATGTAGTAGTGAGTCATTGGTATTAATGTTTTTTGGCTTTCTCATTTGTGGAAATGGTGGCCCATGCTTAATCCACTAATTATTTAGTTTAATACTTAACTAATTTCCACCTAAATTACGACAAGATGCGGTCCTTAGGTATTTCTGCATGAGGTGGTAATTGGGTCTGTATACAGATTTTTCTGAGACATTATTGAAAGATTTCAAATTTCAGAGAGATTGGATCAGCCGAAGCTTATACTCGGACAGCCAAATCCTAGCTTGGGCTAGTCAAAGCTTATATTCGGTCAGTCAAATCCTAACCTGGGCCAGCTGAATTTTTGAAAGATTTTATCCCCCGAAATTCGAGTGTCGTTGGAACGAAATCATTGGAATCTGGCTAGTCGAACCAACTCTTGGACCAGCCAAATTTCCATATCCTTTGGCTATAGATAGTGGCATTCTTCATTCATTTAACACACAAAAATCAGTGAGAAAATCCTTCTAATCAAGAGAGAAAGTCAAGCTCTTCTGAAGCTATTTATGTGGTAATTCTAATATTTGTTTAGCTTATTTTATTCTCTTTCTCAAGATAGTTTTAATCATTTTTAATAGAGTAATCCGTACTCTACTTGAGATTTAAGATAATAGAATTTACAACTACTAGGGTTTATATATATATATATATATATATATATATATATATATATATATATATATATATATATATATATATATATATATTATATAATCACATTAGATTCCTATATTCTTTTTAGGTTGAACTCATACATGACTTCATCAAATATCCCAAGAAGCAGATCACTGCAATGAAGCTATAGTCACATTTTCAATTCGTTAATCGAAGATAAGTATTGTATTTACTATATTTCATTTTGGATTTTCTAAGATAGCCCGGAAATCTCAGTAGGTTTGTTTGTGGTGATCCCATGAAAATCACAAAGTGGGTTTTGTTGTGATAGCCTATAAAAATTACAAGAACTGTATCAGGTTGTTAAAGTGACCCTAAGAAAACCTTAAAATAGTGAAAGCTAAAATTATGAGAGTAGTAATTTTGGGAGTGGAGTAGGTGTGGGTTTAAGCACTGACCCACTATAATTCCTTTGTGCATTGTGGTGATTGTTTTTATTATTTATATGCTTATTTTATGATTGATTAGTTCTTGCTAAATTTGATATTTTCATTTCAAAGACGTCGTGAAATAAGGTTGTCCTGTCTAAATCTTTTAGGTGAAGTTTGTCATACGAACTATTTGATATCAAGAATTCAATACTCTAAGAAAGTGAGTATTATTGTTTTATTATTCCGCATTATATTGAAATATTTGGCATTGTCCTATTCACCCCCTCTAGGACATTTATAACTTGTCCTTTCATATGTCAATATGCTTTGTACGATAATGTTGAATTGAATTTTTTAAGATATTTATTGCACTAGAATTATCGCAATATAATGTCATCGTATCTTGTGTAGTCTCATAGTCAGCTAGCATTCTTTTCATCCACATTAGCTGAGTGCAAGCATTTCCTTCCGTAATATATTTAGCTTCAGCAATAGAAAGAGTGTCACGCCCCAAACTCGGAATCCAGGCTCATAAAATTCTCGATCGTCGAATCCGGTGCCGACAACCTCCGTAGTACCCCATTCTTGGCTTCTAACACCCATATACTAGGTTCTGATCCTGGGATCCTACATGGAGGATTTTAAACATGAATTTCTTTCATAACAAGCATAACCCACAAACAATAACCAAAACTCCATCAAAAAATCTACTATAATAAAAAACTTTAGATACAATGTGCATAAAAGAAATACAATGATACTATCAGGGCTCCAAAGCTCGGCTGTACGCTCCGCTCCTGCTCAGCTACGACTACGTCCTGGCATCACCTGCATGCATCTATCGTGCATAAGCTTATGGAAAGCTTAAAGGGTGGTGAAAGTTTATGCACAAGGTAGCAATGTAAGTATGCAATATCAGAGTAATGCGAAAACATGCTAGTAAGTCCATGAATACTCTCAACCGTACCAAGGCTATGCGATGCATGGCATGAATGCAAACAGCCACAATAAGGCCATGCGATGAAAGGCATGAATGCTATCGGCCACACCAAGGCCAAATGATGTAAGGCCTACATAGTCAATGTCATGTGCAAGATGCAGCTCAAGCATGCCAATCCACATATCAATCTAGCTCATCTCTGGAGCATCATATATCAGTACAGTTCTCTCTAGATAATCACCGGGGTTAATACATTATACACTACATTGCTGCCCTACATTAGACCCACAACCGTGCAAGCGGAAGAGACCTCACTATCTGCTTGGCTAATAGTCAGCCAATATCTATCCGGCACGTCAATAGCGGACCCATTTACGAACTGGTCATACTCAGCCTAACAATTGCCCCTAACCTCAAGCGGGTAAGGCCACATCCCCTTCCAACTGACCACGACATGGTGGGAGACGCAGCCTTTGATATTCAGCCCTCATGCTCTCATATATCCACTTGGTCTAGGCATTAGAGCATCCTCCATGGTACTATAAGGGTTTGAAGACTTTCACCCTGGGACATCCTTCGCGACCTTATCCTTAATAAGAATTTCTGGTATCCAATCCTGCCATCCTCGCTATATCTGCAGAGGCTACAGCCCTGATGTCGCTAGGTCGTACAATAATTATATTCACCAATGCAAGATGCATGAGTCACACAATCCAATCATGCATCAATTCTGTGCATACTGTGCGCCCATGTGAGACAACACCTATTAGGGAGTCCCATAAACAACCTACCCAATGGCATATGCAATGGCCAACCACATCTCATATCAAGCATGCAATGATGCGTATGGGCATGTATTATGAAGCTATACTAAACATGCTCGTAATCGGTATCGATAATCGGCCTATATACAAGGCGGGGTCCATAGATGGACAGCCGATCTAAACCATAAGGATCAATCCTCAACTGAGGATATACCAAATCCGATAGCACGGATCCCTCCATCTATGGTGATAAAAAACTTTCCTCATATCAAGGTTGGGCCTAGGTGGCCTAGCTATAATCCTAAGGATCCGGAAAGGGTTCCTTCTCCATACTATCATATATCCCACTAGATGCCCTAAGGGGCCTAAATAAGTCTTAGATGGACTCCAAGATTAAAAAGAAATAATCCTACAATCAACCAATGCGGGCCCAACATCTTGAGTTATCCTAATACGAATAGATGGACCATGTAAACATCAATGAGGCCCAATGATTTAGGTTAACCCACTTAGAGAAGGATGAGAATGGGCCTAACAAAGACCTAAGGGAAGGTCACAATGTGGACATTTAACCATCATTGCCCATCAATGTGGATATTTAACCAGCATTGCTCCCAAGGAGTGGCCCACATAGAGCCTAACATATAATGGGCCCATGGCCTCACACAAGGGCCTCATACACAACATAATGGGCCTCACACAAAGGGCCTAATGTACACCACGATAGGCCTTACTCATGGACCACATATACATCATAATGGGCCTCACTCATGGGCCTCACATACATCACTTTAGGCCTCACACATGGGCCACATATACATTAATCGGGCCTTATTATATGGGCCTCTCATACATCACATCGGGCCTCATCATATGGGCCACAAATGCATCACAATGGGCCTCACCAAATGGGCCACAAATGCATCACATTGTGGGGTCCACAGCTGGACGGTGCTGATAAAACATGTATAGCTTGGTGGGCCTATGGTCGGACAGCGTGGATAAAATAGATACATTATGGTGCGTCCCACAGCACGTCCAGATAGATGGTGTTGATATACAATGCATACATTAAGGTGGGTCCCACCCCAGAAAACAGATGGATGGCGATGGGGATAAGGCCCATAGATCACAGTTGGCCCCTCATGCAGCACAATGGAGGCCCACCATCCCAATAAAATGGATGGTGGGCTACAGAATACTTACATCAACATGGGTCCCATGTCCAGTTGGACAGTGGGGACTCCACACGTGCAAGGTGGGTCCCACTGTCTAACAAATGGACGGATGGTTGGGATATAACCCATACCTCGTGACCAACCCATAGAACTTGCTGACGTTAAGTGTAGCTTAGATGTTGGGACCCACCGTCCCTATCAATGGACGGACGGTGTGGATCTACACATCATTAAGGTGGGCCACACGTGTGGCCCATACTTTTGGATAAAGCTGATATTTGGGTTTTCTCTTCGTCCAGGCCTGTTAGATGGTGCCAACAGTGCTGGACCATCTAGCCAGCCGCTGGACACCAGCAAGGTGAGCCCCACGGGTGGTCGGCACAGATATAGAATACACACATCATGTGGGGTCCGCTAGGGTGGGCCACACGGCCCCAAATTTGAGCCAATATTTGTATTTTACTTTCAGCCAAATGGGCCCGTGTCACGCCCAAACCTCAAAAATCGGGCTCGCAGAATTTTCGATCACCGAATCCGGCGCCGACAGCCTCCGTAGTGCCCCGTTCTCGGCTCTTGGCACCCATATGCCAGATTTCGATCCTGTGACCCTATAAGGAGGATTTTTAATATGATTTTTTTTTGTAAAGGAACATAACCACAAGCATAACCAAGTCACAAAACAACATCACCGCATATCCATTATATCAAAAACTATGTGTACAATGCGAAAAGGGAAATACAAAGATAGACAAAAACTCCAAGATGATCTACCACACACTCCTGCTTCAGCGCTACTGCGATCCAAAGTCACCTGCACGCAACAGTCATGCATAAGCTTATAGAAAGCTTAGAGGGTGGTGAAGTGTGTGTGCAAGATAAGTACCAAGTATGCAATATCAGAGTAATGCGGAAACATGCTAGCATGCTCATGAATGCTATCAACCGTACTAAGGCTATGCAATGCAAGGCCTACTTGGCCGAATGTCATATGCAAGATGTAATGCAACTCAAGCATGTCAATCCTCATCAGAATCCATATATCAATACAATTCATCTCTGGGATATCACCGGGGTTTAGTACACTACAAACTAGATTGCCGCCACATCGCGCGCAACAAGGTGAGTGAAAGAGACCTCACTATCCGCCTACCAATATTAGACTTGACTTGTCGATAGCGGACCCATTCCTCGAGCTGGTCAAACTTAGCTTAGCTTTGCCCCCTCCTCTAGGGCGAGTAAGGCCGCATCCCCTTCCAACAGACCACGACACAGTGGGAAGCGCGGCCTCCTGGTATTCAACACTCTGTGCTTGAAACATCCACTTGGTTTAGACATTGGAGTGACCTCATGATACCATAAGGGTTTAGGAAATTTCACCCACGGACATCTATCACACCCCATATAGAGAAAGATTTCTGGTGTCCAATCTTGCCATCCATGATATGATTGTGAAGGCTACGGCCCTGATGTCGCTAGGGCTGCAGTAGTCATGTCACACAATGTGAGATGCATGAATCACACTATCCAGTCATACAACAATCCTACATGTACCGCGCGCTCATGTGGGCAACTCCTGCTATGAGGAAGTCCCATAATAATCCACTCGATGGCATATGTTATGATCAATCATTCCTCATATCAAGAATATATATGATGTGCATGGGTATGAATCATGGCGCTATACTAAGCATGCTCTACGATGATGATATACTCTCCTCATATCAAGGATGGGCCTAGACGGCCTACTCATATAAAGAATGGGCCTAACAATTATGGGGGCCCAACGGTTTGGGTTAACCCACTAAGGTAAGATGAGAATGTGCCTAACAATGGGCCTAACAATGGACCTTAGGGAGGGTTATAATGCGGACATTTAACCACAATTACCCTTATAATGTGGACTTTAAACCACCATTGCTCCCAAGGCATGGCCCATTTAGATCCAACTAGGAAGATGAATGGACATCATAAACATCATGGTGGAATCACACATCACAATGGTCCTCATATACATCACATTGGGCCTCATACAAGGGCCTCATATACATCACATTGGGCTTCACTTATGGGCCTCAAATACATCACATTGGGCCTCATACAAGGGCCTCACATACATCACATTAGGCCTCACTCATGGGCCTTAAATACATCACAATGAGCCTCAACATATGGGCCTTATATACATCACATCAGGCCTTATCATACATTACAATGGGCCACACATATGGGCCATACAAATCTCATATTGGGCTGCACCCATGGGCCTCATGTTCATCAAGTGAGACCCACCGTCCTAGCTAGATGTGTGGATAAAACATTATTATTATATTTATACCATTCATCTATTTTTAGAGATCATGATAGAGCATTACCCAAAAAGATGAGTCATATCGAAAGATCATCTGGATCATACCACAAATAGTAGTGGAGATAATGATTTCCACTGTTAACAATTCACAGGGGCCACTTTAACGTTTATTTTCCATCCACTCTATTCATAAGGTCACAAAGACCTACATTAAAAGGAAAAACAAATCTCATGTTGATCCAGAACTCCTGTGACCCCAAATGGTTTCAATGATAGACGTTCAAACCTCCACTGATTTTTGCAGTGTGGTCCACCTGATAGACAAATCTATCTTATTTGTCGTCTTAAGCCTTAAGACGAGCTCGTAAGGTGGATGGACGGTTTGGATATAACACACCTCATGATCAGACCCACCGAACTTGCTGACATCAATCCAGCAGTTATATAGCTGGTGGATGGACGGTCTGGATCTAACACATACTCATGATCAGACGCACAGAACTACTGACATCAATCCAGCAGTTATATGGATGGTGGATGGACGGTTTGGATCTAACACATACTCATGATCAAACGCACAGAACTGCTGACGTCAATCCAGCAGTTATATAGATGATGGATGGACGGTCTGGATCTAACACATACTCATGATCAGATGCACAGAACTGCTGACGTCAATCCAACAGTTATATAGTTGGTGGGGCCACGTCCTATGATGGACGGTTGGGATGAAATGCATACCTCATGTGTGGGGTCCACCGTTAAATGGACAGTGTTGATGAAACAAATGGACGTCATGGTATGAAATACATACATTATGCGAGACCCACAGAACTTGCTGACATCATACAACAACTATATAGCTGGTGTGAGGTACTCCAGCCAATCTGCTTCCAACTGTCCAATTCTCGGACGGTGAGGATACAACACATCCACATGGTAGGCCCCACACCCCACACGTGCAAAACATGTAGGGTGGGTCCCACCGTTAAAAGGAGGTGAGGATATACCTCATAAATCACAGTAGTGTCCACACATCCACGTGGAGGTGGATAAAACACGTACATCATGGTTGGCCCCACTGTCCAAGGTCTCGACGGTGGGCAACATGGATGAAACACATGCATCATGGTGGGCTCCCACGTCCAACATATCTGGACGGTGTGGATGTCACACCTCATCAAGGTAAGCCCCACCATCCACATCCAGGCATTGGAAGGTGGGGGCATATAACACATGCATCAATGGTGGGTCCACATGTGTGGCCCACCATAGCTTTGGGATAAAGCTGATATTTGCATTTTCCTTCATCTAGGTCCGTCCAGGAAGGACGATGTGGATAATACATCATGGTGAGATTTCCACCGTCCATGGTGTGGATCAAATCCATTCTTCAAGGTGGGCCGCAATAGCAAAAATAGAGAGAGAGAGAGAGAGAGAAAGATGTGTGATGGAGGGAGCTCCGCCACTATGGGTCCTCCTAGGATTACAATATATATATCAAAATGGGTCCCAAATAGGATTTATACCATCAATCAGTAGGCCCCACTTGGCCCATCATCAAAACACAAATCTAAGCCTATAAAACACCCACCGATTGCTAGTCTTCTTTGTTCCTTAGCTTCCTTAGCTCCTAAGCTCAACCTTTAATGGTGGAAGATGAGAATTGAAAGGTTGGATTAAGAGTTTTAGGGGTAGGAAGTGGGCCACACACAAAGCTCTTTCTCTCTTTGGAATGCTTAGATGGCCACTCTCTTTGGGTTGCTTGGGGAATGGGTAGAGAATGAGAGAGAGAGAGAGAGAGGGTGGTTGTAAGAGAGAGGTGATGGGTGATGGGTGGAGTGATGGGTGTGCATGATGGGTGTGAGTGACATAAGGGTTGACTTAGGGGGTAGGTTGCTTGTCTTGGGGAGAAAGAAAGCATGGGCTAGAGATGGGATGTGTACTTGATTGATTGATTAATTGATGTGATGGATTGGGTAGAGATTCTCTCAGGATTCGCAACACACGGTATTTTCCTCGAAATGAACGTGAGCCCACAACTCCTGGCCTGGGTATCGCATTGGTGCACAAGACGTGGCGTTGGAACCGCGGCGACGGCGCAGTCATAATGGTACAAGTCTTGGGTCGAGTCGACTCAGATATAAAGGATACAACTTAGGGTCGCACGCAAACACCGATTACAGGTCGCAGGTTGCCGAAATTCGACGGGAAAGATCACGGAAGTCTATAGAACGGTACAGTCTAGGATACAGGCCTTACAGCCCGAAAATGGACAGCAAGTTGGCCCAAACAAATTTGAACATTCAGAAAATCTGGACGGTGTAGATGTCCCATACATGTAACATTAGGTGGGCTACACACATTATCATCATCACCATAAAAAAGAAAAGGGGAAGAGAGAGAGAGAGAGGAAGAGAGAGGTAGAGATGTGAGATGGAGGACCCTGCCACTATGGGCCCCTCTAATACATACATCAATACATACATCAAGATGGGTCCCATGCATGCATGGACCCATCATAACAAAATAAAAATCTGAGGTGGGGATGCCATCCCTACCATGCAAATGAGGGGTCTAGATGACCCTTAGAAGGCATGGATTAGAGTGGAAATCATCATGGTGGGGTCCATGGAGAATGGACCCACCATGGGTCATGCATGCAAGAAGATGGGCCAAAGGCCACATCAAGGGGATCATGGAGGATCTCCACCATAGATTGGTGGGTCCTTCAAGTCCCCAAGCAAATGAAAGAAGGAAATCTAAGGGAGATGATGAAATCTAGTCCTAGAGAGCACCCACCTTCAAATCTTCTTGTCCTTCTTCCACCAATGGCTGGCTTCTAATGCTCCAAGAGGACAAGATTCAATGGTTGAGATGGTCTCTTGATGGTTGGATTAAGAAGATTAGGGAGAGAAAGTGGCTGGAAATTTTGGGAGCTCTCTCTCTCTCTCTTGCTAGCAATGGAGGAAATGGGAAATGAAAGAGAGAGGGAGAGAGATAAGAGAGAGAAATGCAATGATTGCCTAGCTCTCTTAGCTATGCAATGATGATAGGTATAAGTCATGGGGAAGACAAAGGAATCATGAGCTAGGGGATAGGGTGGCTATAGTTAGGGTAGCCATAGCTAGGGTGAGGTCATCCTCATATTGGCCTAGCGAAATGTGCCATAAGGGATAGGTGGGTCCCACAATGTGCGGTCCACAGTCATGATAATGCGCAGTCCACATCTTATGATCTAAACGTCAGATTGGCGCATGGGACGCAGCGTCGGAACCGTGGCAACGACACGGTCGCAATAGCACAGGTCTCGGGCTGAATCGACTCGGGTTTACAGGATATGACTTAAGGTCCCGTGTAAATGAAATTTATGGGTTGCGGGTTGCCAGAATTTGACCGGAGGGACCTTAGGATCCTACAGAACGGAATGGTCACTAGGACATATGCCTAACAAAGAGATATGAAATTTTCCTTCTTACTGAGCTAAGATACTAAGCAATTTCCAATAAAGAAAAATCCACTACTGGTAGATTTTTTATCATTAACATTTCCTACCCCATCTGCATCTGTATATCTTGCAATTTGTACCGACGTATCATGTGGATACCATAGGCCTAAGTTCGCAAAACTTGCGACATATCTGATTATCCGTTTAATAGCAGTTAAGTGCGATTCTTTAAGATAGATTAATATTTAGCACATATTCTAACACTGAATGTAATATCAAGTCTACTAGCAGTTAAGTACAAAAGACTACCAATCATACTGCTATATACTCGAGAGTCTATACTTTTACCTGATTCGTCTTTTGAGAGTTAAAGAGTCGTACTCATTGGAGTATCAAAATTCTTACCATTTTCAAAGCCAAACTTTTTTACAAGGTCTAATGCACATTTGGTCTGTGAGATGAACATACAATCTTCAAGTTGTTTGACTTGTAATCTAAGGAAATATTTTATTTCGTCGACCATACTCATTTCAAACTTGGATTTCATTAGATAAGTTAGCGCACTTAGATCCATAAATAATACCGTCAACATAGATTTAAACTATTAGGATATGATCATTATATTTCTTAACGAATAGGGTTTTGTCAATACTACCCATAACAAAATTATGAATAAGTAAGAATTTAGTCAACTTTTTATTAAACACTCTAGGAACTTGTTTTAAACCATAAAGAGCCTTTTTAAGAAGGTAAACATAATCGGAAAGTTTAGGATCTTTAAATTCCTTTGGTTATTTAACATATACTTCCTCATTTAGATCACTGTTTAAAAAAGCACTTTTTATATCTATTTGATAAATTTTAAATTTTTTTATAGCATGCAATGGAAATGAATAATCTGATTGATTCAAGGCGCACAACAGGTGTAAAGGATTCATCGTAATCAATACCTTTTATTTGAGTATAACCTTATACAACTAGTCATGTCTTATTTCTAATAATGTTTCATATTTCATCAGTTTTATTTTTAAAAATCCACTTGGTTCCAATCACATGTTTTGTCAGTAGGTCTAGAAACCAAATATCATACATCATTTCTAATAAATTGATTTAATTCTTCTTTCATGGCATTAATCCAACTTTCATCAGCGAGTGCCTCATTTTCATTACCTGGTTCAATTTGGGAAGTAAAGTAGACATGATTACATATATTTTGTAGTTGTCTTCTTGTCTGAACGCCAGTGTGAGGGTTATCAAGTATTTGATTAGTCGAATGGTCTTTGACTAACCTTATCTCAGTATTGTCTGATTTAGATAAAGAGTCAGGTATATTAATCAAATTGACATCATCATCATCTTGATTGGGATTGGGTGTGATCTGTTGATTATCTATCATAACATTTATAGATTCTTGTATAACTCTAGTTCTTTTGTTGAGAACACGGTATGCCCGACTATTTAGAGCATAACCTAGAAATATTCCCTCATCGCTTTTGGCTTCAAAAATTTTCAAACTTTCTCGGTCACATAAGATAAAGCATTTGCTTCCAAAAGTTTGAAAATATTTAACCGTGGGTTTTTTTTTTTATTAAACCATAGTTCATAAGCTGTTTTGTTTTTAGCTTTTCTAATATACACACGATTAATTATATAACATGCAGTACTAACAGCTTCAACCCATAAATTTTTAGGTAGGTTCATGCTATTTAGAATTACACTAGCCATTTCTTGTAAAATTCTATTTTTTTCTTTCAACAACTCCATTTTGTTGAGGTGTTTTTGGAGTAGAAAATTCATGTAATATACAATGATCATTGCAGTATTTCTCAAAATTTCTATTTTTGAATTCGGTACCATGATTACTTCTAATTTTGACCACATATAACTCTTTTTTAGTCTGGATATGTTTTAAAAAATTTCTGACTTCATCAAGAGTATCTAATTTTTCTCGGCGAAAGGCTACCCAAGTATATCTAATGTAGTCATCAACTACAACCAGAAAATATTTCTTTTCACCTCTACTCTCTATTCTAGTTGGTCTGACTAAATCCATATGGAGAAGTTCAAGAGGTTTAGTCGTGGTTAAGGAGTTCACTTTCTTATGACTACTCCTAATTTGCTTACCTATTTGACATGCGCCACAAACTTTTTCTATCTTTTTTAGTTTGGGTAAGCCATGTAAGTGATCTTTTTTGCTCAATTTATATAAATCTCTATAGTTTACATGTCCAAGATGTTTTATACCATAGTTCAGTCTCGTCTGCTTGGACCATATAGCACAAATGGTTTATTGAGCAAGAGTTATCAATTATATAGCAATTTTCAAACATTTCATGACCATTTAATATTACATTTCCTTTCTCATTTATTATCTCACATCCATGATTTGAAAATTTTAGGATATGTTTATTATCACAGATCTGAGATATGCTAAGAAGATTATGTTTTAATCCTTCAACATATAGAATAATTTCGAAGAGAGGTAAGTTAGGAAGTTGTATTACCTTGGCCAGTTATCTTGCAATTGCTTCCATCTCCGAATGTAACTGAGCCACCATTTAATTCGTTGATGTTTGAGAGTATAGTCTTATCTCCTGTCACGTCTCTTAAACATCCACTATCCAGGTACCATCTTGAATGGCTACTTGCTTTAAAAGTTGTATGGATTATAAGACACTTAACCTTTGGAACCCATTTCATTATGGTTCTAGGTTTTGGAGGATCTCTTGCTTTATGCCATGTTTGGAAGTTAAGATTTCTCATTTTTCTATATACTTTAGTCTTACCAGAGTTGGATTTCAATAGCTCTTTAAGCAAGTCCACAATTTTTTCAGCTAAAGAATGATTTTTGTTATTATTCCTTTGATATTTATAATAATTGCCATTATTAGAACTTGAAAAGGTTTTGAGTTTTTGAAGTCATTCCTTTTATAATTTAAATCTTTTAGAGTTCAAGGATTCTGTTTTTACAAAAGTATGAGTAGAATCCTTAGATTTTAAAGAATTATTTTTAATGTAACCTAGACCAGACTTGTCACCACATCACCTCGATGAGGTTAACAAATTTTTAAATTTCTAGTCACCAAGGGTATATTTCCAAGTATCATTTGAACTCTAAAGGGAAGAAACTTCAAGTTTTAGTTTCTCATTTTTGGTTTTAAGTTTTTACAATTCAAAAGACTTAAAGCTCAAATTTAATTTAGTTTTTTTAAAACAATCGAAAAAATGAGATTTTTCTAAAACAACTTTTTCAAGTTCTAGTTGTAGTTTAGCATAATTTTCTTTTTGAATTTTCAATTTGACCACAATTTTACAACTTTCTCTGTATAGAAGTTCATAAAAGACTCATTTTCTTCCATATGAATATCCTCAAATTTGGTTGTGAGGATTTAAATTTTAGATTTTTTTTTACTATAGTAGCTCCTTCATGTGTCGTTTCAAGAATGTCCCATGCCTGTTTAGCTGTATCGTAAGAAATGATTCTTTTGAATTCATCTGGCAATAGAGCGCAAGTTATTGCATTTAAGGATTTTGCATTTGCACTACTTTCACTTTTTTGAACCCTAGTCCAAAAAGTATATGCAATTTCTTTCATTGATATGGTTCCATCATTGGCTACTACTTCCATCATAGGACGGATCCATTTAGATACATTGGCTTGCCACACACTTTCATATATGTATTTGAGGAAAATCCTCATCCTGACTTTCTAGTATGAATAATTAGAGCCATCAAAGGGAGGTGGCCTGGTAATGGATAGGCTTTCAAAATTTGACATATTGAAGCTCTGGATCTAGCTCAAGGAGGTAAATCCAAAAAAAAAAAAGAGCAACCCTCTCTGATACCACTTGAAATGGAGACCTAGCGATGTCCTAGAGGAGGGGTGAATAGGACAATGCCAAATAATCAAAATAAATGCAGAATATGTAAATATTACAAAGATCTCAATTGCTTGAGTATTGAAACCTTGATTTCAAATAATTCGTATGACAACCTTCACCTAAAATATTAGGTAGGGCAACCTTATTTCACAAATGTCTTTAAAATCAAACTTTCAAACTAGCAAGAGTATATAAAAAGGATTACAACATTCACCACTGAATTGAAATAATAAAATACATCCAATCACAAAAAAAATAATAAAGCATTCACCACATGACACAAGGAGTTATAGTAGTTTGGTGCTTAAAAACATCCACACCTACTTCACTCTCAAAATTACTTCCCTCATCATTTTGGCTTTCACTATAAAAAGGTTTTCACAGGGTCACCTTAATAACCTGATACAGTTCCTTGTGATTTTCATGGGCTATCACAATAAAAATTAAACTGAGATTTTCACAAGCTATCTTAGACAAAACCTCTACTGAGATTTTCACAGGATATCTCAGAAAAACCTAAAAAGATTTTTAGAAGGTATACTTATCCTCAAATATAGAAGACGTAACAGAATCTCATAGCCGAAGGACCACTTTCTTAAACATAGATGGTGTGATGTTCAATCAGATAGAAAGAGTCTAGGGTTTTATAGATTTTAATTATGAAAAACTCAAATGCTACTTAATTCAATTCTCTTAGATCTCAACGAGGAATATAGTTTACTCTCTTATATTAAGACTTAAAATATTTAAGAATAAAGGGAATTGAATAAGCTGTTAAAATAAATTATAAATACCAACAAATAACTTGCCGAGGACATGAGCTTCTCTCTCTCTTGGAGAAGAATTATGATAATAAATTTGTGTAAATCGGAATGAGAGAGACTCAATTTATAGGTAAAAAAATTAGAACTTCAGCTAGACCGAGATAAGCTTCGACTAGATCGAGTTCACCGGATTCTGTTCAACAGATTTTGGATTGCGCGAGATAAGAACTATCCAAAATTCGATTGGTCCAACATCACAATTCGGCTAGTCGAGTTGGCCTTATTCCCACGAATTCCAAAAGATGGTGTTACTGGAATTTCACCCGAACTTTCTCGGGCTGGCCGAATTTCAAGCTTTGAGCTAGCCGAACCAAAACTTGAGCTAGCTAAATTTCCAACAAAAGTTGTTATTTTCTTCGGGCTTAAAGTTGGGCTCGCCGAGGAAGCTTAGGTTGGCCGTAGCAGAAGTTAGGCTGGCCGAATTCTAGGCAAAAACATATGTAAAAACCCATGATAAAATAGTTTTGAAAGCACCTAGTCTTAAGGTCTTTCTAAGGTTAATACCACCTGAGATATATCAAATATCTGAGTAACTTTGACTTGAACTTCGTCTTGGACTTTATCTTGGATATTGTCTTGGATACTGGCAATGATATCTTTGAGAAGATGTGTAGATCTTGTCGTGACCATAAGCCAATCTTGAGCTGATCTTCAGGTTCTACCTTGAAGCACTTTTGTCTTATGAAATTTGACAATCTTTGTGTGCTGAATATCATAACACTTACACTACCCAAATGAGTAACCATAAATCATGAGAGTAGCCAATCCTCATGCACAAGATAGTTAAATTCTATACTCACTTATAAGGTATACAATGGAAAAGAAATGACAAAGTTGGAGTATGTAGTCGGGATGATAGTATACGGTATCGCAAGCCATGGGGTCCATTACAAAGGACTTTTATCTAAACCAGTCCCATACTTGATTTGGATAGGTAAACTCTATATGGTAAACTCTTGATCTCAGGTTAGTCCCATACCTAACCGAAATCATAGCTATTACGAAGGTGCACATGATGATTTAGTTACACACCACTAGCCTGAGTAGATTGTAGATGAATGAATGCATGAGCGAAATGCTAAATTTCCCTCCCCTCTATTAGTACACCTTCACACCACATGATACATCTCTTCAAGAATCACAAACATACCATACATGTAACTTCTTCACATAAGTATGTGAAAAGGAGAGCTTAAGATGTCCTAGAGGGGGGATGAATAGGACAATGCCAAATAATTGAAATAAATATTGAATATGTAAATATACAAAGATCTCAATTTCGTAAGTATTGAAACATTGATTCCAAATAATTCGTAAGACAACCTTCACCTAAAGTTTTCGATAGGACAACCTTATTTCATGAATTTCTTTAAAATCAAAACCTCAAACTTGTAAGAGTAAATAAAAATATTACAACATTCACCACTTAATTGAAATTAAATACAATCATTCACCATAAATAAAATAAAGGCATTCACCACATGACACAAAGAATTATAGCGGTTCAATGCTTTAAAAACAGGCCCACCTACACCACTCCCAAAATGACTTCCCTCGTAATTTTGGCTTTCACTATGAAAAGATTTTCTCAGGTTCACCTTAATAACCTTATACAATTTTTATGATTTTCATGGGCTATCACAATCAAACCCAAACTGAGATTTTTATGTTATCTCAGACAAAACCTAAACTAAGATTTTAACAGGCTATCTCAAAAAAACCCAAAAAGTTTAAAAGGCATACTTATCTTTACCGTAGAAGACATATCAGAAACTTGTAACAGAAGAACCTCTTTCTTAAATGTAGATTGTCCCTTGTTCAGTTAGATAGAAAGGGTCTAGGGTTCTATTGATTTTAATTAAGTTAGATAGAAAGGGTCTAGGGTTCTATTGATTTTAATCAGTTAGATAGACAGTAGTAACAATGAAAGGGTCGGTCCAATGAGATCAAAGTTTTTCCAGAAAAGGATGTAACAGAGAATTATATAGGACTTTTTGGCCAGATGTGAATAATTTCAAAAGGATGTTCTAATCATGAAACACCTTCATCCTGTCCTTGAAAAGTCCTGAGTTCTCATATGCATCATTCTGAATTTCTTCGAATTCATTCAATTGATGTTTGCGCAATGAGCCGGCATTGTACAAGTTAAAATTTAGATTTTTGATAGCCCAATAGGGTGTATGTTCCAACTCTACAGGCAAGTGACAAGCTTTCCCACACACAAGTGTAAAGGGAGACATTCTTAAAAGCTATACGATAAGCACATAAAGCATCAGTCAAGAGGATTGACCAATCCTTACGATTAGGGTTAACCATTTTTTTCAGAATTTGCTTAAGTTCCCTATTGGAAATCTCAGCTTGTCTGCTTGTTTGCGGGTGGTATGGAGTGCTCACCTTATGAGAGATGTCATATTTCTTCATTAAGTTCTCAAATGGCCTATTACAAAAGTGTGAACCTCCATCACTAATGATGGCTCGAGGCATTTTGAACCGAGAAAGGATGTTTTCTTTTAAGCATCTAATCACCATTTTGTGATCATTATTCCGACACGGGATTGCTTCGACCCACTTAGAGACATAGTCTACTGCCAATAAAATGTAAATATTTCCAAAGGATTAGGGGAATAGCCCCATGAAATCAATGCCCCAGCAATCGAATGCTTCAATGAAAAGAACTAGGTTTAGCAGCATCATATTTCTATGGGACAATCCTCCCAATTTCTGACAATGCTCACAAGCTTTGCAAAACTCATGATTATCTTTGAACATAGTGGGCCAATGAAAGCCACATTGCAGAATTTTGGTCGTAGTCTTTTTAGCAGAAAAGTGACCACCACAGGCTTGAGAGTGACAAAAGGAGATAACACTCTGATGTTCATTATTTGGCACACATCTCCTTAGAATTTGGTATGAGCAATATTTAAACAAATAAGGATCATCCCAGAAGAACTTGTGTACCTCAGTGAAGAATTTCTTCTTATCTTATGCAGTCCAATATGTCAGTGTGAAACCTGTGGCAAGATAATTTGCAATGTCAGCAAACCAAAGTAATTGGGAAAGTTAAAACAATTGTTCATCAGGGAACATATCATTTATCGGTGTCAGTTTAAGGGAATCAAGAAAATCAAGCATAGAGAGATGGTTAGCCACTACGTTCTCTACTCCCTTTTTATCTTGTATTTCTATGTCGAACTCTTGGAGTAAAATGATCTATCTTATCAAGCGGGGCTTGGCATCATTCTTAGAAGGAAGGTACTTTAGCGCCACATAATCAGTGTAAATGATGATCTTGGATCCAATCAAGTAGGACTAAAATTTGTCCAAAGCGAACACTACAGCTAAGAGTTCGTTCTCCGTAGTAGAGTAGTTCACTTGAGCCGAATTTAGAGTTCTACTTGCATAATGAATCACATAGGGCTTCTTCTCTTTTCTCTAGCCTAACACCGCCCCAATAGCATAGTCAGATGCATTACACATAATCTCAAAAGGTATGCTGTAGTTGGGTGGCTATATGATAGGATCGGTAGTCAACATGCCCTTGAGCTTAGAAAAAGCTCTTTGGCATTCTTCACTCCACTCGAATGGTGTATCCTTTTGAAGTAGATTACATAAAGGACGAGAGAGATGACTAGAGTCCTTTATGAATCGTCTATAAAATTTGGCATGTCTTAAGAAGGATCGCACGTCACATATGCTCTTGAGTGGAGGTAGGTTAGACATAAGATCAATTTTTACCATGAAATGGCACTTCTCCCAATTCAGAACCAAATTCTTCTCTTCATATCGCTTCAACACATTTTTAAGATTTTCTAGACACCCGCTAAAGGATGGACCAAAGAGAGAGAAGTTGTCCATGAAGACATCTAAATATTGCCCCACCATGTTAGAAAAATACTTAACATGCATCGCTGAAAAGTGGTGGGGGCATTACATAGTTCGAATGGCATCCTTTAGTAAGAAAATGTGCCAAATGGACATGTGAACTTTGTCTTTTCTTGATCTTCAAGGGCTACCTCTATCTGGTTGTAGCCCGAATATCCATCAAGGAAGCAATAGTAAGAGTGACCAACTAGCCTTTCTAAAATTTGATCAATGAAGGGCAAAGGAAAGTGGTCCTTCAGTGTGACGATATTTAAAAAGGCCGATCTAAGAGTCCTAGAAGGGGGGTGAATAGGACTATACCAAATTAAAACTTAAATGCAGAATTAAAATAAATATAAATAAAGATAGCACTTAAATAATCCCACAATGCAGAAATTTAAAATAACCTCAAATGTACAAGTATTGAGAGGTTGATACAGATGTTATTCTAAGGACAACCTTACACCAAAAACTAATGGCTTATGGTAGGACAACCTGATTCCTAGAACATTTTGTGTATTAAAATCTCAAACCAATACAGAGGAATAAAGAAATAGCAAAGAAAGAAACTAAGCTATTACAACATTCCCACACTTGCATAAAAAGATTACAACATTCTCCACAAATGCATAAAGAGAAATTACAACATCCACAAAATGAAATAATCAATTAATTAATCACCACAAGAACAAAAATTATAGTAGTTCGCTTGTGTGTACACCAACTGTTTAGAAAAATAGCCACACAACTACTCCACTCCTAATATCCTCACACAGTGGATATTAGTGTTCACTATGAAATAGGTTTTTCAAGGTTCACCTAAAACCCTCACAATTGTGTCTTTCAAGTGGGCTTACACAATTCAAAAAACCCCACACTCTATGTTTTCTGGATCACCTCAGACAAACCAAAAGAAAGAGATTTTTCTAGCACAATCTCAATGAAACCAAAAAAATGAATTTACAAAAACTGTAAAATACTTATCTGGATATTCTCCTTTTGTTGCAACCCGGAAGAACCAATTCAGAGTAGAAGTTCAACGTAGATGTTCAATGTTCACACTCACTTATGAAAATTTTCTAAGTTCTAAATTGATTTTAGATTTAAATCATCTTGGGCTAGCTTGATTTGATTTTGATTCCAAGAAATGGAAAAACTTCAATCCCTCTTTCAAATCAAATTGGAATGTAGAATACAAAATCAAATACAAAAACCTAATTAAAAAGAATATAAAATGAGCATTAAATAGCTTAAGAATATCACTAACTTATCTCTTAGGGTGTTGTCTTGAATTTGCTTGAATTGGATAACAAACTTTGAAAATCGTGCTCTATTTATAAGTGCAGAAATCGCACCTTCGATTGATCCAGAGGTCGACTCGACTGGTTGAAGGACCAACAAACATTTAAAATTTTGAGCACGATAAGATAAGGTTGTTTCACTACTGGTTGAAGGACTTGCTCGACCGATCAAGTCCTGTCCACAACTGGTCATGTGGGACCCATTTTTAATTGCTAGACTTTGAGTCGAGCCTGCAGGACTGGTCGAGCACTGTTCACTCGACCGGTTGAGAAATCTCCAGGACTAGTCGAGGCAATAACAAAAAATCCTGAAAATAAGTAACAAACTTAGGACTAGTTGAGGATTTCTTGGATCGATCGAGCTAGTGCTAGGACTAGTCGAACTTAGTCTAAGACTAGTCGAGAAATAGACTATGCACTTATAAAGTAACCCAATTAAATTATGTATTCAAAATGACCTAAGTTATGGTTAATCTAGGGTCATTCATACCTTATAAGTGATATATGAACATTGAATCTTCTTTTTGCTTCAGTTGATAGTTGTTCTTTGAAGTTCACGAAGCTTGAGATCTTAACATATGATGAAGCTTAAACTTGAGACCTTTTGAAGCTTGAATTTAAAATTCATTAAAGCTTGAGCTTGAGGTACTTAAGATGTACTTCACCTCAAGCTTTGAGTACCAAAGTAAAGACTATTGTCTTGCCTTAGATAAAGCTTTGAACTTTGAAACTTGAAAGAGTGAACTATCACATGGTATTGTACTTGAACTTGTATATCTCTTGATCTTGCATTGGAAGTTCTTAAGGTCTTTACCTTTGATCTTGTACATGAGATGCGCAGTCTTGAAAATGTAGATGAGCTACACAAGATACAGATTCCAAGAGGTTTTGGCACTATAAAATTTGACAATCATAGGAGCTAGAAAACATAGCACTTACAGTACTCAACTTCCTATAGTCAATGCATATTCTCTAACCAGTAGCAACTCTAGTTGGCATGAGTTCATTGTTAGCATTGGCTACGATGGTGATTCCGAACTTCTTAGGAACCACCTGAGTTAGACTCACTTATTGACTGTCGGATATAGGGTATATGATACCCACATCAAACAACTTAAGTACCTCAGCCTTAATCACTTCTTTCATAGTTGGATTGAGTCGACATCATAGTTACCGGGAGGTTTTCGTATTATACTTAATATGAATGCGGTGAGTACAAATCAAAGGATTAATTCCCTTGAGATCTACAATCGACCATCCAATGACTCTTTTATGCTTAATGAAAGAAGAAATAAGTATACTCTCTTGTTCCTTCTCAAGGTGGGAAGAGATCACCACTGGGTATGTCTCATCTTGAGCTAAGTATACGTATTTAAGATCAGCAGGAAAAGGTTTTAAGTCAAGCTTCGGTGCTTTGAGGCTAGACGGTAGATGCACTACATTAGTTTGGGGAAATTTCTCAAATTATGGCCTCCACTGGTTAACTTCAAGTACCGGCATAACATCAAGCAAGGCATCCATCTCCCTAATCATGTCATCATCTAAATCAGGGGAGTGGGCTAGGCACATCTCTAGAGTGTCAGAGTATAAATTCAGGAGTGCTCTATCTTCCATAAAAGAATCGATCATGTTAATGTCGTGGGTATCGTCATCATCCTCTGACTGTTTATGCATGTTAAATGTCATATTTTTGAAAGATAAATTCATAATTCCATTCCTACATAATGCCATTGCATACTTTTATATGCGGCCAATATACGATCGCATATGCGAGTATGCAATTATATACTACATATGCAATCGCATATTTCCTAATAATCAGAGTGGAAGCAATTTTTTTATTTTTTCAATTTGGAGAACTTTTGCCTATAAATAGGCACTCATATCCCCTCCATTTTCACTATTCTTTACTCTAAAGCTCTTTCTCTCTTACTCTAATCTCTCTACAATTATTTCAAGTATGTTTATTTTTTGTATTTTATAAGTTGTGCTTACTTTTTGTAAATTAAGTTGTAAGTTATAACTTGTAAGTTGTATAAAGTTATACATTTATCAATAAAATTTCTTTGCTCGAAGTTTATAATAATTAGTTCTCTTTTAATGTAGCTTGATTGTTTTGTTAAAATTTATATAATATAATATAAGTAATTATATATATAACTTAATGAAACACTCAAACTATAATGAAATAAGTAAAATAACTCAATCTAATCATGTGTACTAATTAGGTAAGTTTTTCCCATTTTTTTAGATTTTTTTCATTTTTAATTTTTTTTCCTTTTTAAATTTTTTATTATTTTATAAAAAATATGTCATATCATATGCGATTGTGCGATCGCATATGCTAATTGCATACAATTGCATATGCGATTTAACAACATTGGTAGCAAGGAATAGGCGACCAAGAATGACAGGAATTTGAGTGCTTCCATCTATGATGGGTTGAGTATCCAAGATAATAAAATCTACTGGGTAGTAAAATTTATCAACTTGGACCAACACATCCTCAATCATCCTTCTTGGTAGACAAACTAAATGATCAACAAGTTGTAATGTGGTCCATGTGGGTTTTAATTCACCTAGACCCGATTGTTCGTAAACCGAGTAAGGGATCAGATTTACACTTGCCCCTACGTCAAGAAGTGCGTGCTCAATCCGATAGTTCCCAATTACAAAAGTGATGGTTGGGCTACCGGGATCTTTGTATTTTTGTGGCACATCTTGCTTGAGGATGGCACTCACTTTTTCTATCAAAATGATTTTCTTTTGTATGTCTTATCATCTTTTGGTCGTACATAAATCTTTCAGAAATTTGGCATATGAATGGATTTGTTTAACAGTATCCAGTAGAGGGATGTTGACCTTCACTTGCTTAAGCACCTCTAGAATGTCCTAAGAGTTAGAGAGAGGTTTTGGCGCAATCAACCATTGAGGGAATGGCGCAATCGGCTTACTTTGAGGTTCCAGTTCTAACCCATGTGGAGCATTGCTAGGTTTATCATTCTCATATATTTTCGAGTCCTTAGGCTTTTCAACCCTCACCGGAATAGATTTGTCAATTGTCTTCCCACTCCTAACAGTCGTGATAGACTTAGCCTGCTCCATCTATTTTGAAGAGCTTGTCACTGATTTCATATTGTTGTTTTGGGTTGGGGAGAGGCTGAGCCGGAAGGATCCCTTTCTCTCCAAGAGTGGGAGTATGCAGCTGACCTTCCAGAGCCTTTTTGTTATCATTGTATTTTCTTTTATATGCATTGTATATCAAGTTTTTTATCATAGTGGATTTTGTGATGATGTTCTCGTTATTGTTCATGGGTTATGCTTGTGGTTATGCTTATTGTGAAACGATTTTATATCGAAAATCGTCCTTGTAGGATCCCAGGATCGGAACCTGATATATGGGTGTCAAGAGCCGAGAATAGGGTACTATGGAGGTTGTTGGCACCAGATTCGATGATAGGGAATTTTGTGAGCCCGGTTTTCGAGTTTGGGGCATGACAGTCTCATCCTCTTTTTACATAAAATTCGTGATTTCTTTCCTTAAGGTATTTGTTTTATGGTAGGGGAAAAACTTTTGAAGGAAGTCCCTTGTCATCTCAGCCCACGTGCCAATGGACCTTGGTCTTAAGGAATGTAACCACGACTTAGCCTTTTCCTTCAAAGAGAAAGGAAATAATTTTAGTCTAACTATGTCCTCAGACACGTTTGGGAAGTGTAATGTTGATATGATTTCATCAAACTCTTTCATATGCAAGTATAGACTTTCATATTCTAGTCCATGAAACTTAGAGAGGAGTTGAATTACCCTTGGTTTAATATCCATAGTTCCTGCATTAAATGGAAATATCATGCAGGAAGGTGTACTCACCCCACCGGTTGTAAATAATCTCGTAGAGTATGAGGCAGGGGAGCATTCTGCACCTCATTTTCATCTTGAACTTCCTCAACTAGAGGTTGAGGTTAATTTGTGGCCATCACTTCTACTGACTCAAAGGGTCTCAAGTGGTGTCTAATCCTATGATGGATAGGCAACCCTTCGACGTCGAGTGTTGTCATGAACCCACTCGGGAATGAAACACTCACAGCCCTTAAGTAATTAAACAAACTAAACCTAAGAAAAAAAAACCTACAGTAAATAAGAAATCTAGAAAAGAAAGAGAGAATTGAAAAGAGGTTACCGGATTAGAATAGTTATGTCAGGATCCTACAAAACAAAAAATAATGTTAGTTTCTAAAAACAATTTCAAAAAAAAAAAAAATCCTAACCTAAAAATAAATAAAAAATTAACCCTAATCTTAACCTAATTCCAAAACTAATTAATCTCAGAAAAATGCAGCTATAGTCCCAGGCAACGGCGCCAAAAACTTGTTCACAACCCCAAGTGTAGGGTCGCGATGTAGTAATAACTCGATAAGACCAAGGTCGAATCCACAGGGACTAAACTTGTATGTTTTCTGAAAATAACTAGAACAAAAACTAGAAAAAAAAAATCTAAATTAAAATCTGAATAATTGAGAGTAATGGTGAATAATGTTGATTAAAACTTATGAATTTAAAGGTGTGAACTAGGGTGCCAAGGATCTGCTTGTAGCTATCAAGATGCTACCTTACTTGATTCAAGGAACACAATTGGAATTGGAATCTTATCCTATCCAATTGGAAGATAAAGTAATTTAAATTAAATTTGAACCTTTCATTAACTTAATTTTCAATGGAGGAGAATTATAATGATTGGAAGGGATTCCATCACCTTACCATGCCCAGGAGACGATGGTGAACAACAGGATTTACCAATCTCACAATCTCAAAACAGGAAAAGAAGATATCCAAAGCTATCATAGCATCTATTGTAATTTGAGTCACAATAAATCATATAAAACTGAAAATATTCCTTTAATATCAAACTAGAAATCAATAAGGTCCAATAAGAACAAGAATCAAAGCAAGATAATCATCCAAACACACTACAAGCTTCACCTCTTAGCCCTAGCTAAGAGGTTTAGCCAACCATAGACATGATTAAAACTAAATCTCTTAAATAAAGTATGAAAAATAAACTAGGGAAGAAGAAAAACTCTTTAACGACTGCTCCACCCGTGTGTATACTCCTTGAGACCTTTCCAAACCCTAGAAGATGCTTTGGAGCATCCTAGGGAATCCTATTTATAGTTGTGGAACTCCAACTTTTGTACCGAGTTGAAAAAATCTAAAAACTGCCTCAAATTTACGCACTCTGCATAGTTTTCCAAAATAGTCTCAGAGTTTAAACCGCCTCAAATTTATGCACTGTGCACAGTTTTTCAAAATAGACTCGAAGTTTCAAATTTTACTTTTTCAAGACAATTTTAGGAATATGTTTGTTTTCATAACAATTTCAGGATTCTTTTTCTTCACTTCAAATCTTTAATTCTCTTCATTCCTCACTTGGTTTTCTTGGATCTTTGGCATGTGAATTCTTCATTAATGACTTCCAAATCTCTAAATCTTAATTTAGTAATCTTTTAAGTATAAATTCTCCTTTTGGCTTCAATTTCACCTTAAGCTCTCGAAATCACCTCGCACATGAAAACATGCATAATTAAATCGATTAAGCACTATCATGTTTATAAAACCTAGGTATAGATAGGGAAAAATATACAATATTTCACACTCAACAGCTACGATGGTGATTCCAGACTTCTTAGGAACCACCTGAGTTGGACTCACCCATTGACTATCGACTATATGGTATATGATACCCACATTCAGCAACTTAAGCACTTCTCCCTTAACCACCTCTTTCATGTTTGGATTTAATCGACATTGTGGTTGTCGAGAGGTTTTTGCAATATACTCTACATGAATGCGGTGAGTACAAATCAAAGAATCAATTTCCTTGAGATCTGCAATCGATCATCCAAGAGCTCCTTTATGCTTAATGAGAGTAGAAATAAGCATACTCTCTTATTCTTTCTCAAGGTGGGAAGAAATCACCACTGGGTATGTCTCATCTTAACCTAAGTAGACATATTTGAGATCAGCGGGCAAAGGTTTTAGGTCAAGCTTCGGTGCTTTTAGGCTAGACGGTAGAGGCACTACATCAGTTTGGGGCAATTTCTCAAATTGTGGCATCCGCTATTTAACTTCAAGTACCGGCATCGCATCAAGTAAGACATCCATCTCCCAAATCATGTCATCATCTAAATCAAGGGAGTGGGCCAAGCATGTCTCTAGAGGGTCAAAGTATAGAGTCAAACGTGCTTTATTTTCCACAAAAGAGTCGATCATGTTAATGTCGTGGGTATCGTCTTCATCCTCTGTCTGTTTGCTCATATTAAAAAAAATATTGTGATCCAATGTCATATTTCCAAAAGATAGATTTATAATTCCATTCCTACAATTAATGATGGCATTTGATGTTGCAAGGAATGGACGACCAAGAATGACAGGTATCTGAGTGCTCACATCCCCGATGGGTTAAGTGTCCAAAACAATAAAATCTATTGGGTAGTAGAATTTATCAACTTGGACCAACACATCCACAATCATTCCTCTCGGTATACGGACTGATCGATCAGCAAGTTGTAATGTGGTCCGGGTGGTTTTAATTCACTTAGACACAATTATTTGTTTTACACTCACCCCTAAGTCAAGAAGCACGTGCTCAATCCGGTGGTTTCCAATTACACAAGTGATGGTTGGGCTACCGAGATCCTTGTATTTTTGTGGCACATCGTGCTTGAGGATAGCACTTACTTTTTCTGTCAGAAAAATTTTCTTTTGTATGTTTTACTGTCTTTTGGTCGTACATAAATCTTTCAAAAATTTGGCATATGAAGGGATTTGTTTAACGGCATCCAATGGAGGAATATTGACCTTCACTTGCTTAAGCACCTCTAGAATATCCTGCAAGTTAGATAGAGGTTTTGGTGCAATCAACCGTTGGGGGGATGGCACAATCGACTTGTTTTGAGATTTCAGTTCCATCTCATGTGGGATGTTGCTAAGTCCATCATTCTTAACTTCTTCCAAGTCCTTAAGCTTTTCAACCCTCGCCGGAATAGTTTTGTCAATCATCTTTCCACTTCTAAGAATGGTGATAGACTTAGCTTGTTCCACATGTTGATTGGAAGAGCTTGGGTCACTGATTTCACATTGTGGCTTTGGATTGGGGAGAGGTTGGGCTGGAAAAGTCCCTTTCTCCCTAGTCGCTAAGTGTGACTCAATCCTTTCAATTGACAATGCAAACATTCTCATTGTTGTTTTAAGATCTTGGAATGCTTGCACTATGTTCTGGTTGAAGAGCTCAACGTTTTACATGAATTTTTAAACTGGATCCTCTCGAGGTTTCCTTTGATTTAGAAGTTGAGTAAGGGCCTCTTGAGGATTGGTCGTTTGTCTGTTCCTCCAACTGAAGCTTGGATGGTTCCTCCAATTGGAATGTATGTGTTTAAGGTGGGTCTGTTGAATGGTCGTTGGTAAGTATTTACAACATTTGATTATTCATTTAATAAATCTTAAAAATTAAGGATTGAGGGACAATCCTGCATCGCATGTATATTGCTAGCACAAACACCACAAACAACTTCCACGACTTCCCTTGGTTTGATAGCTTCCACCTTCTTAAGTTTCATGGCCTCGACTTTTCTTGTGAGATTGGTCACCCTTGCACTGATGTTATCTTCTTCTTTTAAGGCATACATTCCTCCCATTTCCTTTGATTGAGTAGGCTTAGAAGTGGTGGGTCTTAGGGAGGTGTCCCATGATTGCGCATTTTCTATCAATTGATCAAAGAAATCCCACGCATCATCGGCCTCCTTGTTCATAAATTCACCGTTACACATCATCTCTACAAATTGGCACATTGGTGAAGTTAATCCATTATAGAAAAAGCTTATTGTCTCCCAAATTTCAAAGCTTATTGTCTCCCAAATTTCATAGTCATGATGTGGACAGGAATTCGTGAGATCTTTGAACCTTTCCCAGCATTAGAAGAAGGTCTCTTCCTCTTCCTAGGTGAAGTTCATGAATGCCTTCCTTAAAGTGTTAGTTTTTTATGAAACGGGCAAAACTTTTTGAGAAATTCCCAAGTCATCTTGGCCCATATGTCGATAGATTGTGGTTTCAAGGAGTATATCCACGTCTGTGAAAGGGGAACAATTTGAGTCACAATGTGTCCTCAAACATGTTTGGAAAGTGTAATGTAGCGAATATCTCTTCAACCTCTTTCATGTGCAAGTATGGACTTTCAAAGTCCAGTCCATGGAATTTAGGAAGGAGTTGTATCACTCAAGGTTTAACATCCACGTTTCCTACATTAAGTGAAAACACCATGCAGGAAGGTGTACTCACTCCCGCCAATTATAAATAATCTCACAAAATACGAGGCAGGGGAGCATTATGCACCTCATTCTCATCTTGAACCTCATCAACTGAAACCTGAGGTTGATTTGTAGCCATTACTTCAATTAACTGAGAGGATCTCAGGTGGTGTCTAATCCTTTAATGGATAGGCAACCCTTCGACTAATCGTCCTTCACTCAAGAGATGTTGAGTGTTGTCACGAAACCACTTGGGCATGAAACACGCACAACCCTTGAGCACCATACAACTAAAACCTAGAAGAAAGAAAACTAAAGCAAATAAGAAATCTAAAAAAGAAAGAGAGAATTGGAAAGAGGTTACCAGATTGGAGTTGCTATGTTAAGATCCTACAAAACAGAAAATAATGTTAGTTTTTAAAAATAATTTCAGAAAAAAATCCTAACATAAAAAAAAGTAAAAAGTTAACTCTAATCTTAACCTGATTCTAATACCAATTAATCTCAGAAAAACGTAGTCGTGGTTCTCGACAATGGTGCCAAAAACTTATTCACAATCCTAAGTGTAAGGTCGTGATGTAGTAATAACTCGGTAAGACCGAGGTCGAATCCACAGGGACAAACTTGTACGTATTCTGAACATAACTAGAAAAAAAATCTAAATTGAAATATGAATAATTGAGAGTAATGATGAATAATGTTGATTAAAACTTATGAATTTAAAGGTGGGAACTAGGGTGCCAAGGATCCACTTGTAGCTATCAAGATGCTACCTTACTTGATTCAAGGAACACAATTGGAATTGGAGTCCTATCCTATCCAATTGGAAGATAAAGCAATTTAAATCAAATCTAAACCTTCCATTGACCTAATTCTCAATGGAGGAGAATTGTGATGATTGGAAGGGATTCCATCACCCTACCATGCCCAGGAGACAATGGTGAATAACGGGATTTATCAATCTCACTATCTCAAAATAGGAAAAGAAGATATCCAAAGCTATCACAGCGTCTATTATAATTTGAGTCACAATAAATCATAGAAAACTGAAACTATTCCTTTAATATCAAATAAGAAATCAATGAAGTTCAATAAGAATAAGAATGAAGGCAAAATAAACATTCAAACACGCTACAAGCTTCACCTCTTAACCATAGCTAAGAGGTTTAACCAACCATAGACATGATTAAAACTAAATCTCTCAAACAAAGCATGAAAAATAAACTAGGGAAGAAGAAAAACTCTTTGGTAGCTGCTCCACCTTTGTGCTACGCTCCTTGAGACCTTTTCAAACCCTAGAAGATGCTTTAGAGCATCTTAGGGAGTCCTATTTATAGTTGTGGAACTCCAACTTTCGCGCCGAGTTAGAAAAATCTAGAAACCGCCTCAAATTTACGCACTCTGCGCAGTTTTTCAAAATAGACTTCCAAAACTTTCAGTTTTTGGACTCGGAGTTTCAGAATATGTTTTTTTCCAGACAATTTTCAGGATTCCTTTTCTTTTTCTTCACTTCAAATCTTTAATTCTCTTCCTTCCTCACTTGGTTTCCTTAGATCTTTGGCATGTGAATTCTTCATTAATGACTTCCAAATGGGGGGAAATATGCAATATTTCACACTCAACACTCGTCACACCTATTCCCTTCCTGGTCCCGACAATAAGAATGACTCTTGCGTCTATCCTACTGTCCTCACCCCCACTCGAAACATGATGGAAGATGACCCAATTGGCCAATCTTAGTGGGTTAATCAGAGGATAAGCGTCTCCAATCACAGGATTTAAGCCCCGGGTGGCCATAGCGTACCCTTATCAAACCTTCTCAATAATATAAAAGACTTGGCCATCACTAGGGCTCAACACAAACCATCTCGGCCAACCAGCCATCACGTGGCCACCATATAAAGCATCCACTCATGAATTACGTCACCATGAAAACCCATATAACTGAATGTAGAATCGCAAAGGCATACACACACACACACACACATGCCAACTCCTCTGAACTTTCATCCACACATAAGAACCAACATGAGGGCCTAAACATAGTACATCTGTTGTAGCGTCCCGATTTCATATAACCGATTATACGTACACTCAAACATATATATATATATATATATATATATATATCTACCTTCCGAGTAATACATTGAAATTTTAAGCAAAATAAATGAGCAGAGATGATAGAAGCAATTTCGGATAATGTATCAGATAATTAGAGTATGCGGTGAAAGTGTAATGGGTCACGTAGATTTATCCTTTATGAGAATATAAGATTTCGTGATATTCCTCATGAGTCTAAAACAATCGGGATTATGGACTGATGGAACCATGTTTAAGCGAAACTTAAGCAGTTTTACTCAAATTCTAAGTCCTCGCAAATCTCAATGACTCAATGCCCTGATCAAGCATGGGATCGAGATTTAACAAGATTATGAATTGATACCAGTAAATCTTCTATACTGCACAGCCGAAGGATATGTGTATCGAGCACAAACCCGCTACGATCATCTATTCATAGTACCTCAAACACAGGAAGTAGGGAATCCTTTGAGGTATGGAAAATGGCTTGTATAATAGAAATACTAAATTTCGAGGGTGAAATTATGTTTAAGGGGGGTAGATTGTAACACCCCAAACATTTCAATACCCGAGTATTGAAAGTTCTCGAGTGTTATCATGGAAATTTACATAATATGTACATGCGTATGATATAGATCTAACTATCCTAACCTTACATCTATTCCCTGACACGAATCTAACCCTTGAGAACAGTCCCCACCCACAAATCAAGTCATCTGACTATTGATCATGAAGTTTGATACATGTACATTCCCCTAACTAAATCAACAAATAACCTTTCATTCATAATGATTTAGATATAAGTTCTTTTATAAGGATTACTTATAAATGTGCCAACAACCATGTAGAACATTAGATTTCATAAAACTCTTAGATCAGCAATAATTACAAAAATGCCATTAGCCTATACCCCTGAATTCTAGATCATATGGTTCCCACGATCCGTTTAAATGTGAAATTTTACACCATGCCTATGTATCACAAATTAGTTGTACATGTTAAATTTTAACCCTTAGATCATTGTAAAAGTGGCCCAATTGACAAATCAACCCGTAACCATTGATTTTGGCATCCATCAGAAGTCATGGGCAGTCATAGTAGGACATTTCCCTTCATATATGTTTGTATGATCTTATGAACAAGTTGGACGACAAATAAACAACACTCTAGGGCCTAGAAAGGTTTCAGTGGTGGAAACCATAGAAATCATTGTTCCATGTGGTATGATTTACTTGATCTTAGGATATACTTCAACTTTGGGCTCAATCCCTTAAATTAGATGGAAAAATGGATGGACGGAGTAGATTTCTCCAAAACATCAACATGGGCCCCACAACCAATCTTGAGTTTACACGTGCATGTGCACCGGCAGTGCACTGAACAAGAGATCGGGTCAAACAAGGTTTAACCCGATAAAACCCAAATAAAGAAAGGAAATTCCTTTCTTCCTTCCGCATTCGACAGATGACCGTCTGCTGGGATGAGTTGTGGCCCACCATCACCATCCATGCGGATGATCCAAGCCATCCATCATGCAGTTGGGTCGAGTCCGAACAAAACCTAGGCTGAATCACATGAAGGAGGGCTTTCACACGGACACAAGCCCGATCACAAACGAACTATGCATAGGAGAGTAACCTGAAAATGGAAACCGTTTTGGTTTGCCTTGCTGGAAATCCGCACCCCTGTAACACCAAGGCTATAGACGAAGATCATCTCAACCATTCAACCTACTCCAGGGAGAGATCCGACTATGACTAAGACTTCTGAAAAGCCTCCACGCTCTCAACAATCCCTCTGCAAGATGGCTTCTCAGCAAGGAAACCGGAGGAAGCAATCCGACTTTCACGTGTAGGACGGCCTGCACTAGGAGCCTGACTTCAATCTGAGCCATCCAAATTAAAGAGGATGGGGTTCCAATCACCTCCACGTCGTCCGAAAGAAAGGAAGACAAACGAAAAGAAATCCCCATCCGGGCCACTAATTTCATGGGCTGTGAAGCAAATGACAATGGATTTAAACTCATCTTGTCGGGATTATTCCGATCAGCCATCAGCGCTGAAGAAGAAGAATCAGCCATGTGCAACACCATAAAGTTGTTGCCCTAGATATAAACCAGGTCCAAGTCCCCATTTATTCCTTCTTCTTTTTCAAAAGAACACCACCATGTCGAACCGAGTTGACTCGATTTATCAATAAGGATTCCTAAAACTCACTAGAATTAGGTTAAGTCTGACATATACTTTAACCAAATTCAACCAGGTGAATTAGATAAGAGTTAAAGTACATCTCAGCATTTAACCTTAGGAGTGGACGATCAGATAGCCCAAGGTGAGGGTTTTATCCTTTAAGCTTACATTAACTTAAGTTGTTTTATTTATCTTGCCTTTTACATGCCTTCATTTTACTGTGAATTCTCCTTGCAATTATATAGTTTACCATTAATTATTTACCCTTTGGGGTTACAGTATAATGTTGATTACAAGTGATTTTTATGAATTTATGTGAGGCGATGGATACAAGCCTTACCTTTGCCCTTATCAATTGTGTTGAGTTAGCCTCGCTACTCATCTATTTAGTGAGTTGGCCTTTGTCACACCCCAAACTCAGAAACCGAGCTCACAAAATTTTCGATCGCCGAATTCGGTGCCGACAGCCTCATAGTACCTCATTCTTGGCTCCCAGTACGCATACGCCAGGTTCCAATCCTGGGATCCTAAAGGAGGATTTTGCGATGTACATTTGTCTCATAAGAAGCATAACCACAAGTTTACCCAAATCACAAAGGCAACTCATCATCACATATCTACTAATATAAACATTTGAATACAATGCTGAAAGGGAAATACATATATCGAAAATCAAAGCTCTAGAAGTCAGCCGCATGCTCCAAGCTTAACGCTGCTGCAACCTAATGCCACCTGCACACATCTATCGCGCATAAGCTTATAGAAAGCTTAGAGGGTGGTGTAAGTGTGTGCACAAGATAAGTGTAAAGTATTCAATACAATGCCTTAATCATACAATATCGGAATTACTGGCAAGATCATGAATCATACGATATTAGAGTAAGTGGAAATACTGCAAGTCCATAAATCATACAATATAAGAGTACGTAATACAGATCAGCTATGCAAATGAGGAGTCATAGAGGTCAAATATCAGATGCTGAGGATACAATGCAATATGTAAATCCTGCTAAGTCTATCTAGGCCATATAAGTACAAAAACATAACAACCCAAAATGCCATATGCCTGCAGATGTAATGTAATATGCGATAGTATATAGTATCGCAAGCTACGGGGTCCACCACAAGGGGCTTCTATCCAAACCAGTCCCATACCTAAATTTGGATAGTTAAACTCAATGTGGTAAACTCCTGATCTCAGGTTAGTCGTGCGCCCCAACCGAAATCCTGGTTGTTGCGAAGGTACATGTAACAAATAGTTGCGCACCACCAGCCCGAGTGGATAGTGAATGAATGAATGAATGAGTACGCAACTCCTTCTCAATAAGTCCACATGTCAGTACTATATATCTCTGGAATCATCACCAAGGTCTAGTACACTCCAAACTGGCTACCGCCCCTGTAATCCGCGTAGCCCAGCGAGTGAAAAAGACCTCACTACCCGTCTGCTAGCAGTATACCAATGCCTACCCAGCTTGTCGATAGCGGACCTATTTAAGAGCTGGTCAGACTCAACCTAGCTATGCCTACTCCCTCAGGTGGGTAAGGCCACACCCCCTCCCAACCGACCATGACACAGTGGGAGACGCAGCCTACTGGTATACGGCCCTCATGCACTCATATATATCCACTCGGTCTCGACATTGGGACATTCTCTGGTACCAAGAGGGTTTAGGGATTTTCACCCAGGGCCATCTATGGCGGCCCGATGCTAGTAACAGATTTTCGGTGTCCCATCTGGCCATCCACAACATGACTATGAAGGCTACGGCCCTGATGTCACTAGGGCGTACAGTAATCACAACACAATGCAAGATGCATAAGTCATACAATCTAGTCATGCATCAATCGTGCACATACCGTGCGTCATATGAGATAACTCTGCCTATCAGGGAGTCCCATAAACTACCTGCACTATGGCCTTTGCAATAGTCAATCACATCTCATAACAAACATGCAGATGATGCATATGGGCATGTATCATGATGTTATGTTATCACATACTCATAATCGGTATCAATAACCGGCATCGATAATCGGCATTGACAATTGGCCTCGACAATGTGGGCATTTAACCAACATTACCCCCAAGGAATGGCCCACATATAGCCTAACGTATAGTGGACCCATGGCCTCACAAAGGGCCTAATTTATAACACCATGGGCCCCACTCAAGGGCTTAATACACATCACGATGGGCCTCTCCCATGGGCCCAATATACATCACAATGGACTCCATCGTCTGGCCCTCAAATGCATCGTAATGGGCCTCATCACCTAGGCCTAATATACATCACAATGGGCCTTCAACACGGGTTGAATACACATCACAATGGGCCTCAAATACGGGCCGCACATACATCACATTGGGTCTCATCCATAGGCCTCGGCAATCAGAATCGGCCTCGGTGGTCGGCCTCGATAGTCGCAATCGACCTCGACAATCGAAATTAGCCTCAATAATCAAAATCAGCCTCGATGATCGGCCGAACAAGGCCTAAAGAAGGTCACAATGTGGACATTAAACCATCATTGCCCATCAATGCGGCCATTCAACCAACATTGCTCCCAAGGAGTGGCCCACATAGAGCCAAACATATAGTGGGCCCGTGGCCTCACACAATGACCTAATATACAACACCATGGGCCTCACTAAAGGGCCTAATACACATCACGATGGGTTACATCCATGGGCCTCTCACACGTCAAGTGGGCCACATATACATCATCATGGGCCGCTCACACGGGCCCTATCAAATGGGCCAAATCAAATGGCTTGAGTCGAATGGGCCGAACCAATGGGCCAAGTCGAATGAGCCAAATCAATGGGCCAATTCGAATGGGTCGAATCAAATGGGCCGAGTCGAATGGGCCGAATCAAATGGGCCGAACCAATGGGCCAAGTCAAATGGGCCGAATCAAATGGGCCAAGTCAAATGGGCCGAATCAAATGGTCCGAATCAATGGGCCAATTCGAATGGGCTGAATCAAATGGGCCGAATCAATGGGCCAAGTCCAATGGGCCGAATCAAATGGGCCGGGTCGAATGGGCCAAATCAAATGGGCCAAGTCGAATGGGCCAAATCAAATGGGCCAAGTCGAATGGGCCGAATCAAATGGGCCGAACCAATAGGCTAAGTCGAATGAACCGAATCAAATGAGTTGAACCAATGGGCCAAGTCGAATGGGCCGAATCAAATGGGCCAAGTCGAATAGGTCAAATCAAATAGGCCAAATCAATGGGCCAAGTCGAATGGGCTGAATCAAATGGGCCGAGTTGAATGGGCCGAATCAAATGGGCTGAATAAATGGGCCAAGTTGAATTGCCGAATCAAATGGACCGAGTCGAATGGGCCGAATCAAATGGGCTGAATTAATGGGCCAAGTCGAATGGGCCGAATCAAATGGGCTGAATCGAATGGGCCAAGTCGAATGGGATGAATCAAATGGGCCAAGTCGAATTGGCCAAATCAAATGGGTCGAACCAATGGGCCAAGCCGAATGGGCCGAATCAAATGGGTCGAGTCGAATGGGCCGAACCAATAGGCCAAGTTGAATGGGCCGAATCAAATGGGCCGAGTCGAATGGGCCAAATCAATGGGCCAAGTCGAATGAGCCGAATCAATGGGCCAAGTCGAATGGGCCGAGTTGAATGGGCCGAATCAATGGGCCAAGTCGAATGGACCGAGTTAAATGGGCCGAATCAAGTGGGCCGAATCAATGGGCCAAGTCGATTAGGCTGAATCAAATGGGGCGAACCAATGGGCCAAGTCGAATGGGCCGAATCAATGGGCCACAACAACTACACCATTCATCCATCTATAGAGATCATTTTAAAGCATTTTTCAAACAAATGAATCATGTCAAAAGACCATCTGGACCATACCACAAACCATAATGGTGATAAGAATTTCCACTGTTAAAATTTAGAGGGGGGGCCACCATAGCGTTTATTTTCCCATCCAATCTGTTCCCAAGGTCACAAAGACCTGGACAAGAGGAAGAAACAAATATCATATTAATTCAAAACTTTTGTAACCCAAAATGGAATTTCAATGGTAGATGTTCAACACCACTGTTTCAATGGGGTTTCAATGGTCCACTTAATAACTGGATCTGTCTCATCTCCAGTCTCAAGCCTGAGACAAGCTAGCCAAATGGATGGACGACTGGATGCAGCACACCCATCATAAGGTGGGTCCCACCCGTCCAGAATGCTGGACGAGTGTGGCAAAACCAAAACGTCACGGTGGCCCCACCTCCACACACAGATGGACGGTAGGGATACAACACACAAATCATGGTGGGGCCATGCTTGGCACGCCAGACAGGTGGACTGTTTGGAATACAACACGTGCATCATGGTGGGGCCGTGCTTGGCACGCCAGACAGGTGGACGGTTTGGATGGGATACGCCCATCCCACGTGGGGCCCACCTATAGTATTTGTAATATTATATATATATATATATATATATATATATATATATATATATATATATATATATATATATCATGTCTATCTAATAGGTGGGCCACATTCATGTGGGATCCACCATGCTGCCTGTGTTATATACATATTATTTATATTATATATATATATATTCACACACACACACACACACACACACACACACACACACACACACACACACACACATATATATATATATTACTTATATATTTTATCATATATATGTTATATATTTTTATCTTATCATTATTATTATAATTAGTTGCTTGTTGTTTTCCCTTACACAGTCCAACAGTAGAGTCTGTTAGACGTCTAAGGTATGGATACAATACCTTATCAAGGTGGGGTCCACGTACTCATGGCCCACCAACCACATATATGTATAGAGGTGGCCCCACTTATACAGTCCTCTAATGGACGGTGTAGATCTAATCCATTCATCATGGTGGGGTCCATATGTCCCAAAACGGACAGTATGGACATAATATATACGACATAAGTGGGCCACCTCATCATCATCATCACCAAAAGAAAAGGAGAAAGAGAGAGAAACGGTGAGATAGAGGGACCCCGCCACTATGGGCCCCTCTCTACATTGCATACATCAATATGGGTCCCACAACAAGTGGGCCTAAAAATTGAAATCAACAGTGGATCACCCACCTATCGGCCTCCTTCTTTAGCTCCTTAGACTCCTATGCTCCTTGCCTTCAATTTTAATGGAGGTTGATGATGAATGAATGGTTGAGATGGGAGATGAGAGAGTGGGAAGTGGGCCACACTTGGATTTGGGAGATAGGGCTTGGACGTTAGGTGTTGCTTGGGAGGTTTGAGAAATGAGAGAGAGGGGGGGAAATAATGGATGAAAGGGATGGATGAAATGGTTGTTGTAAGGGACGGGAATGGGAAGGCATGTGTTAGGTTGAAATTTGGGTGAAAGAGGGATGGGTGGAGAGAGAGAGTTGACTTTGGGAAAGGGAAAGGGATGGGTTACTTGTACTTGAGGTATGGAGTGTACTTGACTTAATTGCTTGATTGATTATGGGATATGTTGTAGAGATTCTCTCGAAATTTATAATGCGCGGTGTTTCTTCAGAATGAACATGGGCCCACATCTCCTAGCCCGGGCATCGGATCGGTGCGCGAGTCATGGCGTTGGAACCGCAGCGACGGCGTGATCGCAGGGGTACAAGTTTCAAGTTGAGTCAACTCTAATATGTGAGACTCAGCTTAGGATCACGCGCAAACGTCGAATACGGGTCGAGGGTTGCCGAAATTCGACCGGGAGGACCGCGAAAGCCTACGGAACGATACGGTCTATGATACGGGTCTCACAGCCTTTTCCACTCTTCTCTTTATTGAGTTGGTCATTACCACTCTTCTCTTATTGAGTTGGCCATTGCCACTCCCCTTTGTTGGGTTAGTCATTGTTAATCTCCTCTTTATTATGTTGGCCATTGCCACTTTTATCTTTGTTGAGTTGGCCATTGCCACTCTGCTCTTTATGTTATTGGCCTTGTGCTATCTATCTTTAAAGGGCTTGGGTAAGCGTCTTTTCATTCTAAAACCCTCATGATTAAATTTACATTATCTATTAATGCAAGTGATGTGTTAAGAAGTATCACAACTAGTGATTCAAATATTTTATCATAGACGTAATGCGCTGTGGGTAGAGACCCTCTTGGTTGTCATATAATTCCATGGGTTTTTGGGTAGTGGTGCATAAATCGATGTGTACAATTTGTAAATGCAGTGTCACATCCCTTCTGGGATTGGATGTCGTAAATAGTCACTCTATAAACAAATCGTGTCACGTAATTCATCCAGTTTATGTGTTGTATGTCTTGAGGTGTTCACATAAATCCATGGTAGCGTTGGCCATGCCGACAAATATCCGTAGTTACAGGATGCGGGTCAAGTCGGATTTTCTATGAATCGTATTCCATATTGTGATGATCACTATGTATGATAAGCCACACATACTTTGCTAGGCATGCATCTCATGTAGGTTGTTTGCGCATACTGATACTTCTCATAGTAGTGGAGTACGTGATGTATCAGAACCTTTACATTGCTTTTATGAATCTCTTGAATCAATGTTAATCTTGAATGATAACCATCATTATGAGTAGGGCATTAACCCTCTCCAACCGTACAAATGATGTAGGTGACGTACAGATTGAAGACCTAGAGAACCATCTCCCCATGAAAGATTACGCCGAAAGAATAAAAAGATAGTTTTATGATTAAGTTGTTATACTTCCGCTGCAAACACGATAATGTAATAAGCTCCTATTGAGAGAAAATTTGATTATTTACTGAATTCTTTTACTCTGATGAAAAAATCAATATAGTTAATTTTATTCTTGTGAAAGTTACCTTCATGAATGTATCTGAATGTGATCCAAAAGAAAAAATAATAATAATGTGTAATTTTTAAAGCATTCAATTTATACATTATTAACACTCGGTTTTCTCAGGCACGAGTATAAACTCTGGCCATGAAAATTCAGAATGTTACATCTGTAGATCTCATGAACCAACTATGTATATCAAACTATCAAGCCGGTGCTAACATAAACAGAGGCAAAATAGATCAAACTGTCAAGTTATGGCACATGGATGCTAAATAGTAAACCCTCAGGTCATAACCTATTTACTAGTGCACTGATTTGTGCAACTTGGTTTGTCAATCACGTGAGTCCATATGTCATGTAGTCGGTTAAGCCTTTGGTAACTGGAGACCAAAGACACAAGTGAAGATGGAACATCAAGGAGCATTGAATAGGTAAATGAAGTGCCTTGGTGACCTTAATCCTAAACCGAAAACAACATACCTCTAGATGATCTAATTAGTAAAATCCTTAATGATCATCCCTTAAGCTATATGAGTCTAAACTTGTCACTCTTATATTGGCTTTAGAGGTCTCAAGTTGCTAAAATAACTACAAAAATTCAGCAACCTTTAGTCCCACCGAAGAACAGTTCTGTCTCACAGAAATTGGCCACAACGAAACAGTGAGCGCAGACCTAAAAGTCAGGCTAATTTGACTTCAGTCAAACAAGCCTTCAGTTAAACTCGGTGCCTTCGAAGGATGACTTCAGTCTAACCAAAAGTTGCTTAATCTGGTTAGAAAGCAATCTTGAAAAATGGGTTATATTCGGTTCCAACCGAGTGAACCTTCGTCTAGACTTGATGCGACCGAAGGTCAAGATTAGTCTAACCGAAAGTGATAAAATTTGTCCAGCAGCTTTCTAGTCATAATTCAGTTGGACCGAACTATAATTCAATGCTATCAAAAATACATCGGATCGACCGAAGATTTACTCAGTGTAACTGAAAACTAGTCATTTTAGATCCGTTGGAGCTTTTCTTTTATAAATCTAGCATAGGGATCTTTATAAAGGTATAGATTTTAGCATTTTATAAACCCTAGTGCATCTCAAGCTCTACCAAACATCTTAAACTCTATCTCAATGAGATCCATGCTCTCTTCTTAATGATTGTTCACTCTGATGAGCATTTCGAGCTCGTCTTCAAAAAGATCATGATCTCAAGCCTTCTCTACAGTATATACACCATACTTATTGGTAAATCCAAGTGTCTATAAACTTTTAGAGTATCCATCCATGTAAATCCCCTACGCATTTTAACTTCCCATTAACTGTAGGAGATCAACCAAACCTCCCATCACCTTGGTCACCGTTTAGGAACATCAAATGCAAGGTGTTTGATCCTGTATCTGAAGCTTTGGCAAAGTGATGGCATCATGATAGGGGGAGCAGTGGGGAGCTGATTGAAGCACGGGAGAGTGACGATCAAGCAACTTTAGATAGCAAGATAACGGGGCTCAATCTAACAAGTAATGTTGTCTTTTTGTAGAGTTCATGTACACTCCGTCCTTGTGTAGGATTAAGTGTAAGAGTGTGATTGCCAAACTTGATTAGGTTCTTAAGTAGGACCTTGGTTCTTGTATAGGACCTAAATTAAGTCCTTTTGTAGGCCACCAACATGAGTATACATGTGTAGGTTCTTAGGTAGGACCAATGTTGTTAGTTAGTCGATAGAAAACTAACTAAAGTCTCTTCTGGGAGCCAGTCCTTATATAGGAATGTAAAAGTTAGAGGGTAACCTGAACCATTAGTGATATCCGATACACTCATGGATTGAGTGTGTCTATTGGGAGTGGAGTAGGGTAACCGAATCACTATACATACTTGTGTTTGAGATTGTCATTTACACAGTGGTTGAATTATGCTTTTATTATTGAATGCTTAATCTTTATAAATGCATGATTAGATGAATGCTAGAATCAAATAGGTAACACATCTCACTCACATGTTCACTATAGTTTATAGACTAGTTGCTTAACCTATTAATCATTTGTAGTTTATGTTATTGGATCCTCTATTGGCTTGGAAACCTTTAGAGTTATATTGCATATCTTAGCTTAATTAGCATAATAGCTTAAGTAGGCAAATCAGACTTAAAAAGGAAAAAAAAATTATTTGGTCCTAATCACCCCTCATGTAGGACATAGCCTTCAATTCTTTAGCCTTCAATTCTTAGCTCTGTCAAGCTTCTGCACACGTAGTTGTAGTATCCAATTCCACGTAATTTCAATTGGTATAAGAGAGGGTGGCTCTTGAAGGGCTTAACCACCTTGAGTTGATCTAAGGGGCTTAAGAATGTCGTCTAACTAAGAGGGATGTGCCATCACACGACCACCATATTTTGATGGGTCCAACTGCGCCTACTGGAAGGTTAGGACGAGGGTATTTTTAAGATTCATTGACCTTATGGTTTGGGCTATTTTAGAACAAGGATGGACGATGCCCATGGAATAGGTTGTGATTGATAGTAGAATCATTAGCGCTCCCAAAGATAACTCCAAATGGAGTGCTGATGAGAAATAGTGGTATACCTATGATGCTAACAATCTCAATTCTATTTACTGTGTGGTTTTCCTCCAATGAATTCAGACGTATATGCACATGTGAAACAGGGAAGGAAACATGGGACATATTGGAAGTCTGAAAACGCCAAGCTATATGTCCTGGAGGGGGGGGGGGGTGAATAGGACTATGCTAAATTAAAATAATAACTGCGGAATTTAAACAATTAAAGGAAGGATAGTACTATAATCAATTCACAATACTAAAATGTAAAGCAACCTCAAATATATGAGTATTGAGAGATTGATACAAATGTTATTCTAAGAACAACCTTACACCAAAAACCAAGGTTTAGGGTAGGACAACCTGATTCCTAGAAAGATCTTTGTATCAAAAACTCAAACTTGATACAGAGGAATAAATAAATAAGTAAATAACAAAGAAATGAAATCTAAGTTATTACAACATTCCCCACAATGCTTGAAATGTAATTACAACATTCACTTCCACAAATACATTCCACAATATTGAATGATAAAAGATATAGAAATCAAATCACACATCCACAAAACACAAAGAATTATAGTGGTTCGCCTGTGTGTACATCAACTGTTCAACAACAGCCACACAGCTACTCCACTCCTAATATCCTCACACAGTGGATATTAGCGTTCACTATGAAAATAGGTTTTTCTCAGGTTCACCTAAAACCCTCACAATTGTGTCTTTCAAGTGCGCTTACACAATTCAAAAACCCCACACTCTGAGTTTTCTAGCTCTCCTCAGATAACCAAAATAATGAGATTTTTCTGGCTTAATCTCAAAAGAAACCAATACAATGGAAATTACAATAATATAAAATACCTGGATTTCTCCTTTGGTTGCAGCTCGGAAGAACCAAGATGGAGTAGAAGTTCGAATAGAAGTTCAATGTCCAATACTCACTTTGAAATGGTTCCAGGTTCTAATTAATTTTAAATTAAATCAAGTTGGGCTAGCTCTATTTGATTTTGATTCCAAGAAGTGGAATATCACAATTCCTTTTTCAAATCAGATTGGAATGCAGAAATAAATTAAATATAAAAAGCTAATAAAAAGAGAATATTAAATATACACAATCTGGCTTAAGAAGATTACAAACTTATCTCTCAGAGTGATGCCTTGATTTTACTTGAATTCAATATAAAACTCTGAAAATCGTGCTCTATTTATATGTGCAAAGTCGTACCTTTAACTAGTCCTGTGGACACTACGACTGGTCATAGGTTGAACTGATTTTTGAAATTTTGAGCGCGATCGGATAAAACCATTCCACGACCGGTCGTAGGCCATCCATGACCGGTCGTGATACCTCCAGACTGGTCGTGACCTGTCCACAATTGGTCGTGAGGAGCTAGGAATAGTTGCTGGAGTTTGAGTCGTAGTTGCTGGACTAGTCGAGGACGAGTCGTGCACTGTTCACATGACCAGTCGAGCAGTCTCCAGGACTGGTTGTGGCTCAACAAAAAATTTCAAAAATTTGCAACAATCATAGGACTAGTCGAGAAATTTCTTGGACTGATCGAGCCAGTGCTAGGACTAGTCGAACAAAGTCTAGGACTAGTCTAAGAATATACCAAAACACTTATAAAGTAAGCAATTGAATTATGTATCAGAAATGACCTACCCTAAGGTCAATCTAAGGTCATTCATACCTTAAACATGAAGTATGAACATTGAATCTTCTTTTTCTTCAGATGTTGGATGATCTTTGAAGTTCATGAAGCTTGAGTTCTTGACACATGATGAAGCTTGAACTTGAGATTTTCGGAAGCTTGAATCCATAGTTCTTGAGTTGTACTTCACCTTGAGTCTTGAACATGATCTCATCTTTCGATGTAGTTTTAAAACTCTGAACAATGTACTTGATGTTGCAGTTCTTGAAGTAGATCTTGTTCTTGTCTTGAAGCATTGTCCTTGTACATGTTATGCATTGCCTTGACCATATATATATATACCAATGTGCTACACAAGACAGAAATTGTGGTTATGGCACTACAAAATTTGACAACCAAAGGAGCAAGAGACCATAGCACTTACAATCTCCCCCTTTGTCAAATTTGTGACAAAACACACTCCACAGTAACATAACTAATACAAATAAAGAATTATGCAGCAATTATCAAAAGAAACCAGTTACAGCTTGGTTAAAGAATCATGCACCAGTTATCATTAACTTGCATCAACACTACTCCCCCTTACTCAACTCCTCCCCCTTTCACAAGGAAAGAAATAAAATAAAATAAAAAAGCTACATATCTACCATATCCACATATCCACAAATCCACAAAGCATGCCAAAATTCTCCCCCTTTTTGTCACAATATGACAAAGGAAGAAATCAAGATATGGATAACACAAAAGGAATAAGGGAGTAGATAATTCAAGATATAAGCAAATAAAGTGCAAATATATAAATAACCAACATGAACCAAGTTCATCCAAATTCAGTCTAATAAACTGAAAGAAAGCAATGTATCAAAAGAGTTATTACAAACCAAATAAAAATTCAATCAGATCCAGAAGAAGGTGCAGGAATAGATGGATTAATTTTGTGTAAACCCTTATTCAGGCGCCTCATATATTTACGCATATAAGCAAATTGAGAATCTTAGGTTACACGTATCTGAGCCACCTGTTCCTCAAGAGATTGTAACCTCTCAGCAAAATCAGAAGGCTGATAGTCAGGATCAGCCTCAGAATCTGATTTAAGTTCATTAAAGATATCATCCATATTAACATCATCAGGTAAACTGCCTTCTTCTTCATTCACTGCTTCAGCTCCACCACCACCCACATTCACTTGACCATTAGCCAATCTCAAATTCATTTTGTTTATATTTTTATTGTTGAAGATGAGATGATGAATGGGTGCCTCTCCAATAGGCATAGCAACTAGCATGTGAGTAGCTAACACAGTCATAAGATATGCAAATGGAATATCGTTGTGGTCAGGATAGAGACGGAATTCGATAATAGAATGACAAATTAATGAACGAAGATAGACATTAACAGCAGTGAGTTTGGTTTTGTTACCAGACCTAGGATAGACATTTGAAATAAAAATCCTATGAAGGACTCTGTATCTGGGTTAAAAAAACCTTGAAGCAAGCGCATTCCCATTCTGAGTCCATTGTGCATCTATATTACATAATGCCCTCGTAAGCATATGTTTTTCTGATTCAAAAGGTTTCTCAATTAGAGAACTAATAGGAATACTCTCATCATTGACAGGTAAGTCCATAAGGCCAGATATCAAATGACGATCAACTTCAAATGGGCCTTCTTTAGTAGCAATTTTAAAAGTTAAATTTTCTATAGAGAAATCAGAAATATATACGAACATATCCTGCGCAATAGACCGATATGCCGGCCCACCCCAATGTAGAATGTTATCTCATCCTACAGATTGGAGAAGCGGAAGGAAATCAAAAGGGGTAAGATGTTCAACATGTACAGGTCGCTCAACTATCACATTGCACAACCGCAAATCCTGCATATAGGAGGGATCATCTTCAGGTGACCGAAGGTGGCGCCGTGTGATAGGTGTCGATCTAGAAGATGACGCACCACGAGAAGTTTTCTTCTTACCTCTAGCATCCATTTGCAACTAAGAATACAAAGGATGTAGAGTGGGGTTTTGCTAAATCAGATTTTACAAAAGAAATCCCCAAAAACCTCAATGAATCACAAAATAAATCACTCCAAGAGTGAAAATGAAGTGATATAGTGTAGAATCTACAAGAAAAATGAATTTAATATACTAACCTTGAAGATCTTAGAAGGTGGGTATGACTAGTCATGCTATGACCCATTGGAGAGAAAAGAGGAAATGAGGAAGAAAGAGTTTTCCCTAAATTAAAAGATCCAGCGCGCTACACAACTGGTCGTGGGACGTCCTTGACCGGTCGTGCCATGACTGGTCGAGTACGCCCTCAACTAGTCATGTAAACATAAAAATATGCATTTTTCATATAATTTAGAAATTTAATCAAATAAATTAACAAATATATATACTATAATATAGAAATGCATGATTAATCAATTTAAATTGCACATACCAAGATCAAATTTTAATTTATTAAACCTACTTTTGTCGAGCGGTTTAGTGATAATGTTAGCAAGTTGAGTCTCAGTCGGAATGTATTCCAATGAAATTGTTTTTTCTTCCACTAATTCATGAATGTAGTGATATCTAATGTCAATGTGCTTGGTTCATGAATGTTGGATTGGATTTTTAGATATATTTATTACACTGGAATTATCACAATATAAAACCATTGAATCCTGTGCAATTCCGTAATCACTTAACATTCTATTCATCCAAACAAGCTGAGTACATACATTTCTAGCTGCGATGTATTCAGCCTCAATAGTGGAGAGCGATACGGAACTTTGCTTCTTACTTTGCCAAGAAACTAAACAGTTTCCAATATAGAAACAACCACCACTGGTTGATTTCCTATCGTCAACATTACTAGCCCAATCAGCATCACTGTAACCAGCTAATTGAACACTAGTATCATGTGGATACCAAAGACCCAGATTAGCTGAACTTGCGACATATCACATAATCTTCTTAACAACAGTTAAATGTGACTCTTTAGGGTCAGATTGATATCTAGCACAAATTCCAACGCTAAAAGCAATGTCAGTTCTACTAGCAGTTAAATAAAGTAAACTGCCAATCATACTACGATATAATTTAGGATCCACACTTTTACTTGTAGAGTCTTAATGTTATACTCATAGGAGTATCAAAATTTTTCCCATTCTCAAATCCAAAAATTTTAATTAAGTTTAAAGCATATTTGGTTTGAGAAATAAAGATACCATTAGGTTGTTCTTTTACTTGTAACCCTAGGAAATAATTTAATTCCCAACCATGCTCATTTCGAACTTAGATTTCATTAAATCTACAAACTCAACAGTCATGTTAGTACAGGTAGAACCATAAATAATATCATCAACATAGATCTACACCATTAAGATATGGTTGTTATATTTCTTAACAAAAAGCATCTTATCAACACTTTCCATTAGAAAATTATGACTTAGTAAAAATTTAGTCAATTTTTTGTACCATGCCCTGGGAGCTTGTTTTAAACCGCAGAGAGCCTTTTTTAAGCGATAGACATTATCAACATTCTTAAGGTCTTCAAAACCCATTGGCTGTTCAACATAAACTTCTTCATGCAGATCGCCATTTAAGAAAGCACTCTTTACATCCATTTGATAAATTTTTAATTTTCTAAAGCAAGCAATGGATATAAATAGTATGATAGATTCAAGACAAGTTACTGGGGCAAAGATTTCATCAAAATTGATGCCTTTAATTTGGTTGTACCCTTGTATAACCAGTCTAGCCTTGTTTCTAATTATATTACCAAGTTCTTCAGACTTATTTTTGAAAATCCACTTAGTTCCGATAATGTGTTTATCTTTAGGTCTAGGAACAAGATACCAAACATCATTTCTAATAAATTGATTAAGCTTATCTTGCATCGTAACAATCCAGTGCTCATCGGTAAGAACTTCTTTTACGTTTGCCAGTTCTATCTGGGATGTAAAGCACACGTAATTACATATACCTTCTAGTTGTCTATGAGTGCGCACACCAATGAGAGGGTTTTTAAGAATTTGAGTAGTTCGATGATCTTTAACAGTCCTCAGTTCAGAGTTAGTTTGATTTGATGAAGTATCTGGTTTCTCAATTAAAAAAACTTCATCATTATCTGAACTTGAGGCAGGTGTATTTAAGTGATCATCAATGACCACATTGATGGACTCTTAAATAACACCGGTCCTCTTATTCAGTACTCGATATGCTCGACTGTTCAAAGAATACCCTAAAAAGATACCTTCATCACTTTTAGTGTCAAACTTTCCCAGATTTTCACGGTCACATAAAATATTGCACTTGCTGCCAAAAACTTGAAAGTATTTGACAGTAAAATTCTTATCGAACCATAGTTCATAAGCAGTTTTATTATTTGACTTACTTGTATAAACTTGGTTGATTATGTAACATGCAGTATTTATATCTTCAGCCCAAAGATTTTTAGGGAGCTTCGGACTATTCAACATTACATTAGCCATTTCTTGAAGAACTCTATTTTTTCTTTCAAAAATTCCATTTTGTTGTGGAGTTTTGGGTGCAAAGAATTCATGTGATATTCCCTAATCGCAACAGAATTTCTCAAAACTGCTATTCTCAAATTCTAATCCATGATCACTACAGATCTTACGGACTTGAGAACCTTTTTCCATTTGGATTCGTTTGAGAACTCTTTTCACTTCATCAAGGGTTTCTGATTTATCCCTTAAGAAGTTTACCGAAGTGAATCTAGTATAGTCATCCACGATTACCAGTATATATTTTTTGCCTCCTCGACTCTCTGTCCTGGTTGGTCCTATAAGATCTATGTGGAGAAGTTCGAGTGGTTTGGATGTGGCATTGGAGTTCACCTTTTTGTGAGTACTCCTAATTTGCTTGTAATCTGGCATTCGCCACAAATTTTGTCCACTTTCTGTAATTTAGGTAGACCTCTTATCAGTTCTCTTTTGCTCAATCTTATAAATTATGGTAGTGTACATGTCCAAGGCATTTATGCCATAACTCAGTCTCATCGGTATGGACCATGTAATATGATGGACTAGATGAGCTAGAATCACTAACAATATAGAAGTTTTCAGAAGTTCTACGACTAGTTAATATTATAGAACCCTTTTTGTTTAAAATTTCACAACCTTGGTTAGTAAATTTTACGCTATGATTGCTATCGCATATTTGAGATATGCTTAACAGATTGTGTTTTAACCCTTCAACGTATAAAACATTCTCAAATAAGGGAAGATTAAAGAGTTGAACCGTACCTTGGCCAATAATCCTGCAGTTGCTACCATCACCAAATGTGACTGAGCCATCAGTCATGTCTTTAAGATCGGTGAACAGACCTTTATCACCAGTTATATGCCTTGAGCATCCACTGTCTAAGTACCACTTTGAATGACTTGTAGCTTTGAAAGCCGTGTGGGCAACCAAGCAAGTAACCTTAGGAACCCATTTCATAACTGTTTTGGGTTTAGGAGTATAGTTTGTCTTCCTATGTTTGTAGTTATTGTAAAAATGACCCACTGAGTTAGATTTTAAGAGCTCCTTAAGGAAATCAACTATTTTTTCAGCTAAAGGGTTTCGATTATGATTTTTATAATTGATATGATTACTTTTAGGTTTGAAAGATTGAAAAGTTTTAGCATTTTTGAAAAAACTTTGATTAGAACTATTCCCTTTTGAATTTGAAGACTCTCCTTTCACAAACTTAGGATGAGTATTCTTCTGTTTAGGAGGAACATTTTATTGTAGCCCAAACTAGATTGGTCGCCACATTTTCTTGATCCAGATAAAAGTTTTTCTAACTTTGGATCACCTTGGGCATACCTCCATGTATCCTTTAAACTCAAAAGTGAAGAGACTTCAAGTTGAAGTTTTTCATTTTCAGATTTCAGATTTTCAATAAGGGAGGTTTTGAAATCTAAATTGCATTTCGATTTTTCAAAGAAATCTAAAATGTGGAATTTTTCTAAAACAAGAGAATCAAAATTTTCTTTAAGTTTTGAAAACTTTTCTTTTTGAAGTTTTAGTTTAACAGCAATTTTACAACTTTCCTTGTATAGGGCATTGTAAGCGTCTTGAAAATCTTCTTCATTTTCATGATCACTATTCAGATTTTCTTCACTAGTTGTATCATCATGATCTGAAAAAGTGAACTTAGCTAGAGTCATAAGGGCTTTAACTTCATTACCCAACTCGGTTTCAAAATCTTCTGATTCAGAAGAGGCTTCAGAGCCAGAAGATTCATCCTAAGTAGCCAACATACCTTTCCTTTTTAGGTTTGTCCTTTTTAGGACACTTGTTTGCTAAATGCCCATATTCTTGACAATTGTAACATTGACTATCTTTTAAAGATTTCCAAGTTTTAGATTTAGATCTTTTCTTATCATTAGATTTTTGAAAATCAACCCTCTTTTTACTATTGAAAATTTTGTAAAACTTTTTAGCTAAGAGGGTCATATCATCTTCAAAATTTTCTAAATCAAAATTATTATTTTCTTGAGAAACATTTTTAGAAGATTTAAGGGCAATTGATTTACTTTTATGAGCTTTAAAAGATAACTTATAAGTCTGTAAAGAACCAACTAGTTCTTCTACCCTCATATTGTCCGTATTACGAAGTTCCTAGATCGCAGTTACCTTATAATTGAATCATTCAGGTAGTGAGCATAGTATCTTTGGACACACTTTACTTTCTGGGATTTTATCGCCAAGACCCTGCATTGAGTTCACAATTTCATTTAATCTTGTATAAAAGTCCATGAACATTTCATTTTCCTCCATATGTATTTCCTCAAATTTTGTTGTGAGGATTTGGACTTTAGATTTCTTGACAATTGATGTACCCTCGTGTGTCATTTCTAAAATATCTCAAGCTTGCTTTGTAGTATCACAGGATCTAATTCTTTTGAATCATCTGGTGATAGTGTGCAAGTGATTGCATTTAGTGCTTTTGCATTGGCACTACTCTCATTTTTCTGAAGAGTGGTCCATGAAAAATAAGGTGTTACTCTTATAGATTTTGATACATCGATACCAGTCACTTTAGTGGTAGAAGGGGTCCATTCAGTCACTGTGGCTTGCCATACGCTCTCATCTATAGATTTTAAAAAAATTCTCATCCTGGCTTTCCAATAGGCATAATTGGAGCCATCAAATGGTGGAGGCCTAGTGACTGAAAGGCTATCAAAATTTGACATCTTGTAAATAGCTTAGATCGATTAGCTCAAGAAATAAATCCAAAAATAACACTTAAAATGAGTTATTAGGCTTTGATACCACTTGAAAAGGCCAAGCTATATGTCTTAAAGGGGGGCGAATAGGACTATGCCAAATTAAAATAATAACTGCGGAATTTAAATAATTAAAGGAAGGATAGCACTATAATCAATTCACAATACTGAAATGTAAAGCAACCTCAAATGTATGAGTATTGAAAGATTCATACAAATGTAGTTCTAAGGACAACCTTACACCAAAAACCAAGGTTTATGGTACGACAACCTGATTCCTAGAAAGATCTTTGTATCAAAAACTCAAACTTGATACAGAGGAATAAATAAATAAGTAAATAACAAAGAAATGAAATCTAAGTTATTACAACATTCCCCACAATGCTTGAAATGTAAAAGATTACAACATTCACATCCACAAATACATTCCACAATATTGAATGATAAAAGATATAGAAATTAAATCACACATCCACAAAACACAAAGAATTATAGTGGTTCACCTGTGTACACTAACTGTTCAACAACAACCACACAGCTACTCCACTCCTAATATCCTCACACAGTGGATATTAGCGTTTACTATGAAAATAGGTTTTTCTCAAGTTCACCTAAAACCCTCACAATTGTGTCTTTCAAGTGGGCTTACACAATTCAAAAACTCCATGCTCTGAGTTTTCTGGCTCTCCTCAGATAACCAAAACAATGAGATTTTTCTGGCTTAATCTCAAAAGAAACCAATACAATGGAAATTGCAATAATGTAAAATACCTAAATTTCTGCTTTTGTTGCAACCCGAAAGAACCAAGACGGAGTAGAAGTTCAAATAGAAGTTCAATGTCCAATACTCACTTTGAAATGGTTCTAGGTTCTAATTAATTTTAAATTAAATCAAGTTGGGCTAGCTATATTTGATTTTGATTCCAAGAAGTGGAATATCACAATTCCTCTTTTAAATCAGATTGGAATGCAGAAAAAAAATCAAATATAAAAAGCTAATAAAAAGAAAATATTAAATATGCACAATCTAGCTTAAGAAAATTATAAACTTATCTCTCAGAGTGATGCCTTGATTTTACTTGAGTTCGATATAAAACTCTGAAAATCATGCTCTATTTATAAGTGCAGAAGTCGTACCTTCGACTGGTCCTATGGACACTACGACTAGTAGTAGGTCGAACTGATTTTTGAACTTTTGAGTGCGATCGGATAAAACCGTTTCACAACTGGTCATAGGCCATCCACGACCAGTCGTAAGACCTCCACGACTGGTCGTGAGGAGCTAGGAATAGTTGTTGGAGTTTGAGTCGTAGCTGTTGGACTGGTCAAAGACGAGTCGTGCATTGTTCACACAACCGGTCGAGCAGTCTGCAGGACTGGTCGTGGCTCAACAAAAAATTTTAAAAATTTGCAACAATCTTAGGACTAGTCGAGAAATTTCTTGGACTGGTCGAGCCAGTGCTAGGACTAGTCGAATAGAGTCCAGGACTAGTCTAAGAACAGACCAAAACACCTATAAAGTAAGCAATTGAATTATGTATCAGAAATGACCTACCCTAAGGTCAATCTAAGGTCATTCATACCTTAAACATAAAGTATAAACATTGAACCTTCTTTTTCTTCAGATGTTGGATGATCTTTGAAGTTCACGAAGCTTGAGTTCTTGACACATGATAAAGCTTGAACTTGAGATTTTAGGAAGCTTGAATCCGTAGTTCTTGAGTTGTACTTCATCTTGAGTCTTGAACATGATCTCGTCTTTCGATGTAGTTTTAAAACTCTGAACAATGTACTTGATCTTGCAGTTCTTGAAGTAGATCTTGTTCTTGTCTTAAAGCATTGTCCTTGTACATGTTATGCATTGCCTTGACCATATATATATACCAATGTGCTACATAAGACACATATTGTGGTTTTGGCACTACAAAATTTGATAACCAAATGAGCATGAGACCATAGCACTTACAAAGTCTCTCCAAAGGGAACTAGCATAGTAAAGAAGTCAAAACTTTAGTTCTTGATGACCTATTTCGAAAATATTAAAATGGAAGAGCCTGAAACCTTTATGGAATTTTATTCTAAATTAAATGATATTTGTAACTCCATGAGGGCCTTAGGAGAAAAAATATCGGAAGGGCGTATATGTAGGAAAATTCTTAAATACCTACTGGATAGGCTCTCTCCTAAAGTAACCTCTATAGAAAAGTGTAGGAATATAGATGAAATGAAAATAGAAGAACTTTTAGGTTCCCTACAAACATTCAAACTACACTTTAAGGTTACCTCCAGTGGAAAGAAACTAGTTGTCCTCAAAACATCACATTGGTATCCACATAGGCGTAAGGTAGTTAAATCTTAAAGTGATAGTGATGATAAGGATGAGGATGTGGAGTGTGAAAGAAAATTTTAAAAATTCCTTAAGTTTGGCAGAGGGGAGAGTTGTGACAAGAAGGACAAGCTAGTTAAGAATCGTAAAGTCAAATATATTAACCCACCCAAGCAAGCCCTATGTTACAACTGTAAGGGTTATGGACATGTTGTCACTGATTGCCCTAGTAAAACAAGATCTAAAGGCAAGGCAATTACAGCAATATGGGATGATATAGAGGAAACCAAATGCGATTTAGAAGACTCCTCTAGTGATAAAGACCCTGGACACTTACGTGTTTTGACGGCCTACACAACTGTATCCCTTCCTAAAAAAATTCAGGAGACCATAATATCTTAGATTAGTGACCTACGAAGGTCTACTCGGGCAAATTGTAAAAACAAGAGGATTTTGCCTTCTTAATTGTTTTTTTTTTTTTTTAGAACATTAGATATCCCAATCTGTTAAATGTTGAGGGATCCAACCTCAAACAAAATAAAAATAATATATATATATATATATATATATATATTAATTAATTTTTAAAAGGGGGTAATTTTTGTGTTTTCAGTGAAGTTCAATGTGACCAAAGTCGGCCGAGCAACGCTATTTAAAATCTACGCTGTCCATTTTCATTTCTCGACCACAATTTTCTTTTTTTCTTCTCTCTCTTTGTTTTTGCTCCCTATTCCAGTTAAAGGGCTTCGTGACTATAATCATTCCAATCCCTCAATTCCTCCGCTAAATCCTAGGTATTTCCTTCTAAATCATTCTAGGGATTGCCTTTTCTCATTGATCTTGAACATTTTGCTTGCATCTTCTTTCAAATGAGAAATCTGGGCTCATCTCATCCCCAAGAAGGACGTACCAAGAAAAAGCATGATGTTGGTCCCCCCACTGAGACAGGGTAGAAATAGTTAGCACTAAAAAGAGGGAGGACCTTGTTCACAACCCCAAGTGTAAGGTCACGATATAATAATAACTCGGTGAGACGGAGGTCGAATCCACAGGGACTAACTTGTACATATTCTGAAAATAATTAGAACTAGAACTAGAAAAAGATCTAAACCTACATCTAGAATAAAAGAGAGTAATTGTGAATGATGTTGATTAAAACTATCAATTGAAAGGTGGGAAATAGGGTACCAAGGATCCACTTGTAACTATCAGGATGCTACCTCACTTGATTTAAGAAACACAATTGGAATTGGAGTCTTATCCTATCCCATTGGAAAGTCAAATCTCTGAACTTTTCATTGACTCAGTCCACACATGAAGGAGTATCGTGATGATTGGAAGGGAATTCATGCATCCACCATGCCCAGGAGACAATGGTGAATCACAAGTTTTACCAATCTCTTAATCTCAAAACAGGAAAAGAAGATATCCGAAGCTATTATAGCATCTATTATAATTTGAGTCATAATAAATCATAGAAAACTGAAAATATTCCTTAAATTCAAATTAGAAATCAATGAGGTTCAAGAAAAACAAGAATCAAAGCAAGAATATCATCCCAACACGCTACAAGCTTCACCTCTTAGCCTAGCGAAGAAGTTTAGCCAACCATAGACATGATTGGATCTAAATCTCATAAAGAAAGCATTAAAATTAAATAAGAAAGGAAGAAAAACTCTTAGGAGGCTGCTCCACCCTTTAGGTCTGCTTCTTCAAACCTAATTCTCCTCTAAAACTCCTCAAAGAACCCATATTTATAACCTTTGTCTATCCGTCTTTAAAAACCGCCTCAAATTTACACACTCTACGTAACGCCTTCAATGTCATCGAACAGCCTTCAATGTCATTGAACGTAACTTAAATTCAGAAGTTGCGCCTTTTCACACTGCGTAACGCTTTTCGTAGTGCGTAACTCTTCATGCCATCGAATGTACCTTCGATGTCATCGAACTGCTTTCGATGCCATGAAAGGGTGTTCGCGAAATCGAGAATGTGTCCAAAGTGTTCCAGCGAGTTGCTCCAAAAATCCACAAAAATGTCGATGTCATCGAACTGGCTTCGATGTCATCGAGCAAGTCTTCGAGAAATCGAACAGGGCTTCAATGCCATCGAGAACTGCATCGAATGTGTCTAACAAAAAAACTCAATTTTCATGTAATTCTTCGGTGTCATCAACCGGTGGTTGATGACATTGAACATTGGCTTTGATGTCATCGAACAGTGGTCGACGACATAGATAGTGAAGTTCAAATTCTGTGAATTTTTACACTTTGCACTTTTGACTTCCTTCTCCATTTGGTTTCCTTGAATCTTGGGGTCTTAAAATCTTCAATCGTGGTCTCCTAAGATCTATCCCTTGTCTTGGTGATTATTGAGCATCAAATCCATGCTTTTAACATTCTTTTCAGTCCAAGCTCTCAAATTTAGCTTACAATACAAACATGTACAAAATATACCCATTAAGCATTATCATGTTCATAAAACCAAGATATAAAGTGGGAAAAATATGTAATATTTGACACTCAACACACACCCCAACCAGCATTTTGTTAGTCCCGAGCAAAACATGTGTGACATAATCTTCGATTCTCAATGTTCAAACCTCTTTCAAAAAATAATCTTTTGTGCAAACAAGTATGAATGAGTGTAATCCAAAGAAACGAGAGTGAAAATTTGAAAACCTAGAGCTGAATCACATGAGCAATTAATCAAATAGGTTCTTTATCAATCACTTGGAACCATAAGTTCATATATCAATTTTTCTAATGTGCTCAGTGAATTCCAACTTACTTTCCATAAAAAATACTATCGTTTCATAATATTAGTCATGCTTATCACCTTGAGATTAATTGAATAATCAAGTGTTGATTATGAACTTATCCCCTTTTTCTTCTTTTTCCAGTTTTTGATTTATATCGACAGTCCTTTTTATTCATTCATTCTTTTCAGTCTTTTCTTCTTCATTTTTTTCAGACTTTTCATTCTTTTCCAATCTTTTCATCATACATGACCTTTTTATCAATCTTTTTATTTTTTAACTGGTTCTTTTCATCTTTTTAAGGTGGATAAACGTTTCTAGACTTAATTCTCAACATCTATCAATGATACACCTACTAAAAATCAGAAATTCTAGCATTATTCACAAAAAGCAATTAGAATGTGTCTTATGATTTAGATCAACATGATATTCAAACTTCCTCTTAATCAATGAAAGGACTTAAGTGATAATCTACTTAATTGATTAAACTCCAACAATTTAAAATTTAATCTCCATCTTGTTATCGTACTCAAGGCATTCTTAAGTGCACAAGCTATCGCAAACAGGTTTTTAATTTGAAAAACTAAAAATTTTCAACATTTTTACTCAAAGTCTAAGAAAATACTTATTAGTTTACCTAATCCACAAACCCCCAACCTAAAACCTACATTGTCCTCAAAGAGTATCCATGTTTGATGTCATCGAACGTACGTTCGATGAATCAAATTTCCCATCCATATATTTATTTGGTTGCTGGACATATGGGAGTCTTTTTTTCGATGTCATCAAGACATATTTAATGTCATCGAACACGAGTGTTCGATGACATCGAATCAAGTTCAATGACTCAAAGTGACATGTAGAGTTTTTTGAAAGTTTACCTATTTGCCCAAGGTTCTCAAACATCAAATTCATTTGTTGTTCTAACATTTTTAAAGGGAATTATATACCTGGGTGTTTTGGACATGGGATGTGAGGTTTAATTTACCTTTGACGTTCTTAAATCACATATCCAGTTGAGGCAGCATCTTGTATTGTCTTCATTTGGGGCTCACTTGACTTACCGACTCAACTGTCATGTTAATTGACAAACCAGGGCACTTTCAAGGGTCACTGGCTCATGCATTTTTTTTTTATATGATGAGCCAATCTGATTAGTTTCTAATTCTACATCTATGATCAGATTTATGTGTATCTTAAGGGATGTATAAGTTTTTTTTTGGGTTGTGGATGATGATGTATTTTTATTTTTTATTTTATGATAATGCCCTTAAGGGCTTTTTGGATTATGATACTAACCAAGCTTGGGGTAGTTCTTTTTAAATGACTTGAATGATGATATCTTTTATTATGTGTTACTATTAGTTGTTGATGCCATTTTATTTCTTTTTGGTATATATCTCTATGGCATGACATCTTCACATCAAGTTCTTACTTTATACTCCTTTATCTTATGAACTTGAGTGATCCTTATCCCTCTTTCTTTGAATATTATTGGTAAATTCCATACTTCAGTTATCTTGGCCTATCTCTAACATTTCTTATCATTTTCCAATAACTGGCAAAAAGGGGAGAACCATACTCCCACAAGTATGTTGCTATTGTGTTTTGCAAATCTTAAAATGCAGGAAGTTAGGGAGAGTGAACAAAGGGGGAGCTACAAGAAACTCAAGACATATCAAGTGTTTAATCAAGTTGTAAATAGTGAAATTGCGGTTTATACCGCTGATACTGAAGAATGAATATGAGACAAGGTCTTAGTGGGGGTGAATAGGACTTTTTAAATATTTTGCATATTTAAAAATCCTAATTGCGTAACTTAAACAATCATTCAGTTTAAAAGAAGTAAGGTAATATAACTCTAAAAGCTTCCAAGCCAATAGAAGGTCCAATCACAAAGACTATTCAAGATATACAAATAAAACTAGCCTAGTGTTGTGAGCTTCTGTATGGAATGTGCTTCCTTATCAATCTTAAGCATTCATCTAATCATGCATAAACAATCAATCATTCAAACTTAAATAAACATTATTAAATAGATGCGCAAACGATAATTTCAAACACAAGCATATATAGTGGTTTAGCTACTTACCTACTCCACTCCCGAGAACTGCAGTCTCTCCTAGAGTGTGTCGGATTTCACTATGAATGGTTTTAAATCAGGTTCACCATTAATCTTTACAGCCCTACACAAAGGACTCAACAATTTATGCTCTTCATACAAGCAAAGGTCTTACACTAAGAACCTACGTTTAGGCCCATCGGCCAAGGTCCCACACTAAGTACCTCCGTTTAGGCCCACCGACCAAGGCCCCACACAAGGCCCCTATGTTTAGGCCCACCAACCAATGTCCCACACAAGGCACTTACATGAGTTTGTTGATAGAAACTCTTAGCCCCAATCCTACATGAGGATAAAGCTAAACTTTGGACTTTTAGTAATGACACTTGTCAGAATGAGTCCCCTTTTGTAGCTTATCTTGGGTTGCTTGATCTTCACTCTTCCATGCTTAAATCAGGTCCCCAATGCTCCCCTGATCGCTATGTTGTAGTTTACCTATTGTGTCAGCTTCACGATTAAGAACCTTACATATGATGTTCCTATTAAGGTATCTAAGGTAATGGGAGATGGCTGAATCTCTAACAAAGGTTATGAATGGATTTCCTAAGAGATTCAAGTGATGGATATACTAGAGTATGGCTGAGACTAAGGATATTTGGTCTTAATACTCTAGTAAAGGCTTGAGATCATGTTCTTCATAAATAAGAGCTTTGAATGCTCATGAGTGATGAATCACAATGAATAAAACATGAATCTCATGTGAATAGAGTCTAGGATGAGTGATTTGAGCTTGAGACAACCTAAGGACTCTGAAATGCCTAAATCTAAACTTTTTACAAAGTTTCGAGTCATATATTTATAGAGAAAAAGTCCCAACAGGTATAAAATGGCTACTTTTTTGTTCTACCAAGTGAACCTTCAGTAGTACCGAAATTCACTCGGTAGCACCGAAATATCACTCGGTGGTACCAAATTAAATCCTGAAGTTGCTAGATGAATTTTACTACTTTCGGTGGCATCGAAATTTATACATCGATAGGAATTGGTGGTACCGAATTTTCTTTGAAAGTTGCCAGAACATTTTGGGCACTTTCGGTGGTACCGAAGGTATCTTCAGTACTACTGAAAGTGCCATTCGGTGGCACCTCCTCATGCTGAACTAGGACAAATTTTTCTGTTTTAATTCGTTGTCCTATGATTCATTCAACAACTTGAACTTTCTCAAAGCTAACTCTATAATGGTGGAACTTATAAGGTTAGAATGGCTTATATAGATGATCTAAGAGGGTTTTCCTATTTATGGGTCATAGTCATCTATACGAAGGATCCAGATCGTAGAAGCTTTTCTTTTCTTAAATTTGTAACTTGTGCCTCTACTCCATTTGCATCATCAGTCTTCATTTGCAAAGGACTCATCTAACTACTTGACACAACTAGTCACGTGATTGACAAACATGTATGCAAATAAGTGCACTAACAAATGGAAAAATCTATAATACCTTGAATGTAACATCTAGGGTTTGTTAGTTGTTTTATCACGTAATTGACAAAGGGAGAGATTAAAAGTGTCCTCGTTTGTCAATATACGTGAGTGTTGAATCTGTCAGTCAAGTGAGCCCCGAGTTGAAGACATCAAGTTCAAGACTCATCAAAATGAAGGCATACGATCATGCTTAAAAGGTAAACTAAGCCTCATCTACCCAAAACAAACCCTGACGGGTATATGCCCCTAAAAGAACCTAACTTACCCACAACTACTTTTAAAAACTTCTGGTAAGATTGGGTTGCTTTTTTGCACTATGAGTATTGGAGGAAGTATGAAATGTATAGGTAAAACAAATGTCCTGACGATTGCATCGATATGAAATCGAGGACATCTTCGACGGAATCGAACGTGGTTCGATCGCATCGAAACCAAGCCCATATAGTCCAGTAACAAACTGAACAAATGCTAGGAACTATTGATTGCATCGAATGCAGTTAGATGACATCGAAACTTATGTTTCAATGAAATCAAACCCATTTCGATTGAATCGACCTTGGGCTTATTTCCTCTAGAACCAAAAATACTCTAAGTGCTCCTTAATGTAATCGAAGCTTCTTTGATAACATTGAGAGTAAGTTATTGATGGCATTGAAGACTGTTCAATTGCATGAAAATAAGGACCAATTTGTCCAACAAGCTTTCCAGGTAAAACCAATATTTTCGATCACATCGAAGATCGTTCGATTGCATCGAAATTCAAATTTTGATTGCATCGAAGGTTTGATCGATTGCATCAAACAAGGGACAAAACTGTCTAGCAACTAAAGTGTTATTCTCAAAAGGAATTCTGATGGCATCGAAACATTCCTCGATGACATCAAAGTGCACATCGATGACATCGAAGGATGCTCGATGAAATCGGACAGAATATGTTCTACACCCAACTGAATATCCTGTGTAGGTAATCAATGAAATTGGAGAAGGTTCGATGACATCAATTTTTAAATTTCAATGGCATTGAATACCCTTCGATGGATTCAACAATGTCAGATTTCTGCCCTTTTTTACCGTTGGGATTCTACTTTATAAATACACATAGTTTGCTTCTTGGTAAAATGAGCTAGAATTGAAGGAATCTCGTGAGAGTTGTTGTAATTGATTATACCCCTCATCCCCAGCCTTCTTTCTCATAAGAGTTCATCATTCAATCCATAGCACAAGCTTTATTATCTTCTTCATTACTTTGATTGAATTATGAACTTTGGCATTCATTGAGTTTTCAGTAGCACTCTTCAAAGGTAAATCATTGTGTTGAAACTCTTGAATGCTTAGCTCATGGGAATCTTCTCTAAGTATTTAATTCATATCATTTAATAAAGAAGATCGATTAAAACCTTAAACCTCACAACCTCGGAGCATTGCGTGGATCATCATCAGCGGTTGCAATTCAAGGGAGGTGAAGACTCTTCGTCAACAAAGAAGATCATCTTCAAATTGTGCAAGAAATAGGCTCACTCACTTATTTATAAGTATACAGAGTCCGTTGAGTTCGAAGCCCTTTCCTTGTGTAGGATTGGAATTCAGAGTTTAAGTGACAAACTCGCTAAGACCTTTTGTAAGCCTCCAATGGGAGAACAGGTTGTCCTAGATGCCGCTAACTATTGATGTCGTTCCTATAGACAACACCAACTGTTGATGTAGAAATATGGTTGTCCTCGTCAAACCTTTGGATACTTGCAAAGACAAAGCGACAATTGAGACCTTAACTATGGCAAGGGACCATCCGTTGCCTAAGTTAAAACGGAGGATTTGGGTCTTAATCATATTAGGGTTTTTCGTGCTTCCCTTTCACCGTAGATCGGGCTCTTATTTATAGCCTTCTAACACCGGTATCGTATACGACAATGAATCTATTGTTCAGTTGCGTGTCATAGAAGGGATCGTCCCCGAAATCCATGGCATTATCTTCGACTTGGTTCTAGGCAAAAATGTCAAGAGACTGATCTTCCCCGTGTAAGGAGATCTCCCGGTGGTCGGCTCTCGAGGATATCATGGTAGACGGTCGAGGTCGACCTCAAATTCGGATTAGCTGAGGTCCTACAAATCGAGCTGAACTGTCAGTCATGGTCGGTGAGATCAATGTCGATATCTACCGAGGTCGAGGTAACAGGACGTCGACCAAATGTAAGACCCGTATCCTAGTTCGTACTATTCCGTCAACTCCAGCAATCCTTCCCATCGAAGTCTGGCAATCCACAACCTATAATCAATGTTTGCGCATTACCATAAGTCATATCCTATAGATTTGAGTCGGCTTAATCTGAGACATATACCATTGCGACCGCACCGTTGCCGCGGTTCCAACGCCGCGACTCGCGCACCGATCCGATACCCTGGCCGAGAGATGTGGGGCCGCGTTCAATTCGAGGAAAAACACCACGTGTTTGTAATCCTAAGAGAATCTCTACAACATGTCCCATCAATCAATCAATCAATCGATCGATCAAAGTACACACCCATACTTTCTTTCTCCCCAAGTCAAGCAACCACCAAGTCAACTCTCTCTCACCCTCTCTCTTACACACCCATAAATGTCAAGTACCACATCACCTCACATCCATCACCCATCACCTCCCTTACAACCCTCTCTCTCTCCCTCATTTCTCAACACAAATTCCAAGCTAGCAAGAGAACTACCGTCCATGCATTCCAAGAGAGAAAAGTGATTTTGGTGGCCCACCTTTCCATCCCAAAAACCTTCATCCTAGCCATTCATTTCTCATCTTCCACCATCACAAGGAGATCGACTTTCCAACGGACTAAGAAGATCGAACGGTGGGTGCTTATTAGGCTAGTTTTTCATGTTTTGATGATGGGCTAAGTGAGGCCTTCCAATTGATGGTATGGATCTCACTTTGGACCCTAGGTGTGGCCGATGGGGGGCCCACCTTAAATATATATATGTGACCTAACCCTCCAGCGTCCAGGGACACTGGACGTTGCCAAACAGTGAAGGGTGAGCTGACAGTGGGTGTACTAACGGCAGCAGCAAGACAAAAAAAAATGGTTTTTTTAGGAAGGGTTGTCCATGCAAGCCCCACCTTGATGTATGGGACTAATCCACACCGTCCATTCCATTTCCCAAATCATTTTAGGCGTTAAGCTAAAAAATGAAGTTGATCCGATTTTCTGGTGGGCCATAGCATAGAAAACAGTATTTTCTACTGTTGAAATCCACCCTGATGTTTATATACACCAAAATACCTTGAATATTGGGCTCATTTGGACGGTCTTGAGCTATGACATCCAATGGGTGGAGTGGATTTTCCGGATACGGGCCCCACATATGAAAAACCACAGAAGGAAAAAAAATACATAAGTAGTAGAGGCTGCTACTGCTGGACGATAGCAGCATCCTGCACTGCTATGGGTGGACAGGTAAGGACCCACGGTCCCAGCCGTGGGCCCCACAGTGATGTGTGTGGGGCATCCATACCGTGCATCTGATGGACCCCTTAGGGCAGTGGGGCCCCTCCAAATTTCAGCCATATAAGTGGCTCAGGTGGCCCACCTCATAAGAAACAATGGTGATTGAATGACTGCCATTGAAACCCTTTTGGGTATCATAGAAGTTTTAGATCAGTTATGAAATTTGTTTTTCCTTTCATCCAGGTCAGCGTGACCTTATCAACAGGTTGGACGACATATAAACATTATGGTGGGCCTCACGTGGAACCACAATGATGTATGTGTTTTATTCACACCGTCCAGGCGGACGGTGGAACCCACCACGTTGTATGGGTTGTATACATGCCGTCCACCCATTCTTTGTAGAGATGATGGGTCCCACTGCTGTTGACTTCAGCAAGGTTTGTGGGACCTATGTATGATGTATACCACACCATCCATATCACTGGACGGTGGAACCCACCATGATGCATGTGTTGCATCCAAGCCATCCAACCACTTGAAAGCTCATTTTAAAGCTTGAGTTCAAAAATGAGACAAATCTAGGATTAGGTGGACCACACTATAGAAAACAGTGGGTTGGAACCTCCACCATTAAAACCCCTTTCAGGTCAGTGTGACCTCATGATCAAATTGGATGGGAAATAAATGTTATCATGGGGCTTGGGAATTTTAATGGTGGAAATCATCATCACCACCTATATTTGTGTGTAGTCTATTTGATATGCATATGGCTCATGTAATTAGGCCCATCATTTTGATGTATTATAAGGTCCATGGGTTATGGCCCATTGCAATGTACATAAGGCCCATTAGTGCGGCCCATTGATGTGGCCCACTTGATAAATATAAGGCCCATGTGATACGGCCTATTTGATGTATTTAAGGCCTAATGGAATGTACCTAAGGTCCATTGCAATGTGTGATTTCACCATGATTTATGTAATGATATTTATGGTGGGTCGTGCTTGGGGAACAATGATGGTTTTACATCCACATTATAAGTATAATGTTGGTTAAATGTCCGCATTACGACTCTCCCTAGGGCCCATTGATAGGCCCATACTTTTTACGTGTAGGCCGTCTAGGCCCATCTTCGTTGCGAGGATAGTTCATCACTTTATAATATGCTTAGTATAATTCCATGCCTCATGCCATACACATCATATGTATGCTTGATATGAGGAATGTTTGATCATAGCATAAGCCGTTGGGCTGAGACATTTACGGGACTCCTTATAAGACGAATTGCCCCACATGATCGCGCGATATGCGCAGGATTGCTGCATGACTAACGGTGTGACTCATGCATTTCGCATTGTGTGTCGTGATCACTGCACGCCCAAGCGACATCAGGGCCGTAGCCTCCACATGCACATCGTGGATGGTCGTAGCGGATACCGAAAATATTAGTTCTAGCATTGTAGGCACTTAGGATGTCCCTGGGTGAAAATCTCAAAACCTTTTTGGTACTAGAAGATGCTCCAATGTAACATCCTAGATTTTTTTCAACTTGGTGATGGATGTCCTTAGGCACAGGGTCGATCATAACACCATATTAACTTCTCTGAACTCAATCCTAAAGACTAAAATCCCTTTTTAACCCATTTCCTTCAAAATCTCACCTTTCACCACTTTATTCTTCAAATTTTTTTTAGTACTTTCATATTAGACACAAATCATAAAGTTTAGGTGATGAAGAACAATACTTAAACTAAAAATTAATATAAATAGTAAATAAAAAAATAAAATAGGTTTTTGACCATTAACCTTTTGGAATATCACAAAATAAGTAGGCTATTTGAATAGAACAGCTTCTCCTACCCCAAAATCATATATTACACATTGAATAACTCATTTTGGTGTGCAATATACACTCATTTCTAAAATCTCGTGGCAAAACACCACCAGACACCACAGCGGGCGGGCGGCGCCACCGCCGGAGCACCAAGTTTTGGTGCACCCTCGCTGCAGATTTTCTACACTTTTCGTTCGACTTCAAAAGGTCATATCTCCCTCGTTACAATCCAATTTAGGTGATTTAAAAGCTAGATTGAAGCTTAATAAGTCTAGTTTCATATAAAAATAAGAGAAAATTATAATAAAAATTTTAATATAATTGAATCTAGGTTGATGTGACGACTGTCCAAAAATTATTAGTCCGGACAACTGCTACTTTTAGAATTTTTAAAATTTTTCTACAATACGAAATCTAATGAAATTTGGTAGAGATGAAGTAGACTTGATGATGAACTGCGAGAAAAATAATTAAAATAATATACTTACTAAAAGAGCCAAGAAGGGACATAGAACTACCCTAGGACCTTATTCTGTCAAAATTAGGGCGAAGTTTAGTTAAGTACTATACTAAACAATTGATGGATTTGGCTTGAACCACTTTCTATACAAACTACAAGACCCAAAACAATTAAAATTACTAACGCTACATTACCTAAAAACCTAGGATCCATTTCAAAACCCAGTTGCTCTCGAGAGCGCGTTGAAACTCCGTATCGGACCTAGACCGCGTGTCGAAAGTCCGATGACCGCGAAACTATACGGTTTTGACTGCCTTGTTGGACTTGACCACCATCTCAGAAATCAAATCCTAATAGTGTCCAGAAACGCACAACTTAAGCCCTGAGCGAAGTGTGTAAGAAACGCAAATATCTTTAGGAAATGAACTGAAACTTAAGTGAATTGAGCCGTTCGCTTGCAGGCCAAATTTAAGGTTTCAGACCGTCAGATTCTGACCTAATTACACCCTTGGATCAAGGAAAATTTCCAACACATGTTAGTGTACTTGTGGCCCTGATCGAGTATCGGTGACCGTTGAACTGAAATTGGCCCTCTGCGGTCGATTCGTAAATCCGATCGGACCGAAAAGTTAGCCTGACCTAGATCCAATGTCAAGGAACTTCCCACGGACCATATGCAAAAAAGGAGCCTCCAGATGTGCTCCGTTGGGCTGAAACGACCACCATTTGGCTATAACCTAAGTATACTATGGCCTTGGGGCCATTCCCATCAGTTCTAGGCTTATATAAGGGCCTTAAACCCTCTCTCCCTTCACATACGAATTTGCAACCCTAAGAGAGAGAAGAGAGCAAAGAGAGAAGGAAAGAGAGGGAAAGTGAGAGAGAAAGTGGGAGAGAGTTCCTAGGATTCGATCCCATCACTCCACGTGCTTAACCACCTTATCTGTATCACTATTCTGGTGATTCCAACTCCGTTCTTAGGTAAGAAATCATAACCCTAATCTGTTTTAAGGATTCAAGTAGAGTAAATGGTGAAGTAGCTAACCAATTTCATGCTATAGGTTGTCGTTGTGCCGTAGGCGAGGACTTAATGTTTAAACTAAGTTCGTTACGAGTCTACCGGCGAAAGGTGTGGACTATAAACATTTAGGTTATGGTTTTCAAGGCTTTGAATGTCAGTAGTGGTTTATGGCTGACTTAATTGCTGTCACATGTGCTTAAATACGATGTTTTCCATATATTACATATAGATATAAACTATGTTGAGTATAATGCGGTCTATGTGTTTGTTGAAATGTCTGAACGACTATGGAAATATAATTTGTGCTTGCCATGCTTGTAAATTGAGAATATATGATCGTTGTATGAGTGACAGCTCCTTTGTGAAAGGATTTGCCCTAATGTCTGTTGGAACTAGTATATTACACGTATGTGTAATATGTAGTCTAAGAGTTTGACAAAATGCCTGTATGAGTAATTGGTTGATGCTTTATATTTACGAGGGTTGTTGAAATAGCATTCTCAACTACCTTAGCTATATGTATACTTTTCTTCATATAGCTTTAATTTCAAGTGCATGTTTGTGTAGCAAATATATATGTAGAATATCATGTTATATATGTTGAATAATATGCTCAAATGATATGTACATTGGAATTGGTTGTTAAATGCCGTATGACTATCATGTATGCTTACTTCTAGCATTTGACTGTGATCGGGACTACGACGTAGTCCAGGCAATCGGTAACAATTCTTGTTTGAGTGGTCAAGCTAGTCTCACCACATTTGATGCGTTCGGGGAATTTGAGTCGTACGATGATTGTCGACAGTGGTTAGCGCTCCATGTCAATTAATTCAGGGTATGCTCGTACCAATCGAACTTGTCAAGTAACCCGATTTGCCCACTGTGTGTTTACCATATATGAACACTATTGCTTGAACCTAAGGTACCTCTTACCAATGTAAAGACCTGTCTCAACCATGGTACTACGATCCGTTAAGACTCATGAGCCGGGCATGGTGGTATGGGACACCGTAGTCGAGCTGTCGGCCTACATGGGGCGACGAGCCTCCCCGTAGTGACCAGTGAGCAACCCAAACTCGTGAGCCAAATACGGTGGTATGGGACACTGTATTCGAGCTATCGACCTACACTGGCACAGCCTGGTTGTGGTCCCCAATCGGGTTAGTGACGTGCCTTCGAAAATAGACTGCCAGTTGGTAGGGCGTTAGCGAAGTAACCTCAAGTGTGAAATAGGTCTACCCCGGCGCACCCTAGCTGTGGTCCCCAGTCGGGTTGGTGATGAGCCTTCGAAAATAGATAGCCAGTTGGTAGGGCGTTGGTGGTAGTGACCTAAACTTGCCTATCGTATGTGATTAAGTAGGATTGACGACCTTAGATGGATCATTATTTGGGTAAATGATACAAGGGAGGTACCTTAGCTTCCCAATCCTGCTGTATGAATATGTCTAATTAAGAACTTGGCTAACACGACCATGCATCGCATTACACGATGCTTTGGCAAGGAAGTACACAGAGGAAGGGGTGCATGCCGCGATCGTGAGATGATGTCACTGAGGGAGTGTAGGCGAGGGCATGCATCATTATGGCATATTATTCCTGCATTAACAAGAATACTTAGGACTTGATTGTTATACTGCTTTATCATTACTGCTTGACTGAATTGATAACATGCTAACCTTTACCTTATAGCTCCACTGAGTTGATCACTCACTCCCATGTTCTGGGATGGTGTTTTAAAACACTAACCAGACCCTGTTGTAGTTGCAGATGATGTTGAGGCTTGCGAGTTGGAGCCTACCTTCTACGACGACGAGGAGTTCTCCTACATGCAACTCTCTTGCAGGTCTATGTAGACCTAGAGTTACGAATCGGGGCTACAGGGATATGGATAGATGACATTACACTTTATCATTTTTTGTATCTTTTAGAGTTACACTTGTATTTATTAACCTAGAGACGATCATACTCTGAAGACTTACAATCACTTATATGCTTTATATATCTATCATAGTCTTCCGCTTACGTAATCTAATTGTCTCTGGAGTATGATATGCTGATTTACTGTAATCCCACTCATGTTTAAATGCACTTATATGGACAACATTCAATCATCATTATTTATGTTGCATAAGTGATGTACTGGAACTCGAGGGCTGAGCTTCTACTCGACCCCTGATTTTCAAGGCATTACATCAAATGTCTGGACCGAGTGGATACATGAGCGCCCGAATGCTAAATACCAGTAGGCCACGTCTCCCACTATGTTGTGGTAGGTTGGAAGGGGGTGTGGCCTTATCCGCCCGAGTGAGGGGGCTATAAGCTAGGTTGAGTTTGACCAGCTCGCAAATGAGTCTGCTATCAATGAGCCAGGTAGGTATTAGCAGACTACTGGTCAGGCAGATAGTGTGGTCTCTTCCACTTGCTTGGCTGTGCAACTAGGGAGGAGGCAGTCAATGTGAAGTGTATTAGACCCCAGTGATATCTAAAGAGGAACTATACTGATATGTGTACTTGATGAGGACTGGCATGCTTGCTTTGCATCTCGCATATGACATTTAGCTACATAGGCCTCGCATCGCATGGCCTTAGTATAGCTGATAGCATTCATGCCTTGCATCATATAGCTTTGGTATAGCTGATAGCATTCATGGACTTACCGCATATTTGTGCATTACTCTAATATTATACACTTGGCACTTGTCTTGCGCACACACTTACACTACCATCTAAGCTTTTGTAAGCTTATGCACGATCGTTGCGTGCAGGTGGTATTGGATCACAGCATCGCTGAGGCAGGAGCGCACATCAGATCATTTTGGAGTTTTTGATCACCCTGAATTTCTATTTTCGCATTATACTTAAAGTTTTTGATATAGTGGATATGTGGTGATGTTGTTTTGTGATTTAGTTATGCTTGTGGTTATGCTCCATTAACAAAAAAAATCATACTGAAAATCTTCCTTGTAGGATCCCAGGATCAGAATCGGGCATGTGAGTGTCGGGATCTGAGAATGGGGCACTACGGAGGTTGTTGGCGCCGGATTCGACGATCGGAAATTTTTTGAGCCTGTTTTTCGAGTTTGGGGCATGACAGAAGTTGGTATCAGAGCATAACTTGGGAATACTTGAAATCACATCACATATCTCTTATGAACTTAAAATAAATAGGTTCCGAGTCCGAATAACTTAGCAATTTTCTGACATAGACCCTTAACGTTTATGCCTTCGAGAATTCTCAAGGCTGATAGGCCATTGTTCCTTCCTGTAGGACGTGATGCCTAGAAGAGCGACCCTAGCGAATCCCGCTCCATCACCTGCGAGTCCCGCTCCACCACCTGCGACCCCCACTCTACCACCTGCGACTCCCTCTCCACCACCAGATATTCCTGCTTTCTAGCCTGAGGATGCCACTCCTCTACCTGAGACCGGTGCGGATCCGACCATGCCTGTAAGTGCAGCCCAACTTCAATAGATGGTGCAGGCGATGACCGCTATTCTTCAAAGGCAGAGCAGGCGTCCCACTATTACACCAACTGAGGCTGAGCAGGAGTGTGCGAGCGCCCTTCTCAAGGACTTCCAACAACACGATCCTCTGCGTTTTCGGGGTGAGTCAGACCTTACTGCAGCAGAGATATGGTGCTCCGAAGTGGAGAAGATATTCAACACCATGAGATGTACGACCCAGCAGTGAGTTCCATTAATTGTATTCCTTCTCCAGGGCGAGGCTCAGCATTGGTGGGCATCTATAACCCAATCGGTAATGGCCAATTTTGAGTGGACTTGGGGGACTTTGTAGACTGGTTTGACCAGAAGTTCTTTCCCAAGCATGCGCGACAGCAGCGCACACTAGAGTTTGAGACTCTGGTCCAGGGAGACATAACGGTGTCTCAGTATGAGGCACGGTTTGTCGCGCTGTCGAGATTCGTGACATACCTTGTTGATGATGAGGGGGAGAAGGCCCACCATTTTGAGAACGATTTACGTCCTGCCCTCAAGAGTCGTGTGATAGGAAACATGCTTCCGATGTTTGAGCAGATCGTGGTGAGGGCCCAGATCTATGAGTCAAATTGGGTCAGTTTGTAGAGAGCCCATGATCAGAGGGGAGATTAGAAGAGGAAGGTGCCCTCTGGTAGTTCCCAACAACAGCAGCATCGTTCACAGCAATGACGCACGACCCGCCCAGCACTCCGAGCACCAGCTGTACCCCCAGCACCACCGTTGGGACCGTTTACAGGTACTTGCTTTGGGTGCAGTAGGACAGGACATCATATGCATGAGTGTCTCCATCTATAGCAGTAGCCGAGGACACCGCATCAGCCTCCACGACAGCCACCACAGCAGTAGCAGCGACCACAGCACTAGCCTCCAGGGCCTCCCCCACAGCGGTAAAGGCAGCAGATCAGGCCACCATAGCGGTAGCAGCATCAGTAGAGACCTTAAAGGGGACCTGCACCTCCCCAACATGCCTAGGGCCAGATTTTATGCCACCCAACAGGACCCTCAGTCATTAGGAGGGGTCATCGAGGGTACTCTCCCTGTTTCTGCATGCATTGCACGTGTATTGTTTGATTCTGTGCATCGCATTCATTTGTGGCTGATGATTTCTGTCGATCGACCGGGTTGTCGATGGAGTCTGCCCGTGAGGGTTTGTCAGTATCGACGCCCTTAGGGAAGACTGCAGTGTTGGGCCGATTTTGTGCATCTTGCCCCGTTCTGATTGGGGATATCTTCTTACCTACCGATTTGTTCATATTACCGATGTCCGAGTTTAATGTCATCTTGGGCATGGATTGGCTTGCCGAGTACCATGCCATATTAGACTGCTCCGCGAGGACAGTCACGTTCTATATACCCGGTGTGCCAGAGTTCCAGTTTATTGTCGAGCCCAGAGGAGAGTGGCTTTCTTGCCTGTTATCATGTGCCATTGAGGAGTCAGCTGCTTTGAGTATCGACCACCTGCCGATCGTTTGTGATTTTCCCGATGTGTTCCAAGAGATTTCGAGATTACCACCTCGTCAGCACACTGAATTTCAGATTGATCTTGCGTCTGGTACCACGTCTATTTCGAAGGTCCCGTATTGTATGGCACTGTTGGAGTTACGGGAACTACTGAAGCAGTTGGACGAATTACGTGAGTTAAGCTTTATCCGTCCGAGCAATTCGCGGTGGGGAGCACCAGTACTCTTCGTGAAGAAGAAGGATGGCTCGTTAAGGCTTTGCGTAGATTACCGCGAGCTCAACAAGGTCACGATCAAGAACAAGTACCCGTTCTCGAGGATCGATGATTTATTTGATCAGCTGCAGGAGACATAGTTCTTTTCGAAGATAGACTTACGGTCCAGTTATCATCAGGTTCGGGTTCGAGATGAGGATATCCCGAAGATAGCCTTCAGGATGCGCTACGGTCATTTTGAGTTCCAGGTCATGTCCTTCGGACTGACCAATGCGCCCGCAGTATTCATGCAGTTGATGAACGAGGTCTTTCATCCATATCTCGACCAGTTTGTTGTGGTGTTCATCGATGACATTCTAATATATTCGAGGACCCGTGAGGAGCATGAGCGGCATCTGGAGATTACCTTGCAGACCCTCCGTGCACACCAGCTTTACGCGAAGCTGGAGAAGTGCGAGTTCTGGCAGGAGGAGGTGAAGTTCCTCGGTCATGTGGTGACGAGGTAGGGTGTCACAGTGGACCCCTCGAAGATTGATGTCATTCGTTAGTGGGGTCAGCCTACGAACGCATCCGAGATCCGCAGTTTTCTTGGTTTAGCAGGCTACTACCGACATTTTATTGAGGGATTCTCTTGCATTGCAACCCCGTTGACTAGGTTGACCCGGAAGGGTGTTGAGTTCGTGTGGAGCGACGCTTGTGAGCAGGCATTTATTAAGCTGAAGGACCGCCTCACGTCCGCTCATATCCTCACTCTTTCCTCTGGGAGTGATGGATTTGTTGTATTTACTGATGCCTCACGAATTAGCTTAGGTGTTGTCCTGATGCAGCACAGGAAGCCAGTGGTTTATGCATCTCGCCAGCTCAAGGTCCATGAGTTGAATTACCCCACGCACGATTTGGAGCTGGCAGCAGTTGTCTTCGCACTGAAGCTGTGGAGGCACTATCTTTATGGGGTGAGGTTTGAGCTCTTCTCTGACTACAAGAGCTTGAAATATCTGTTCTCTTAGTCCGAGCTGAACATAAGGTAGAGGTGTTGGATGGAGCTCCTGAAGGAATATGATTTTGATCTTCAGTACCACTCGGGCAAGGCGAGCGTAGTGGCGGATGCCCTCAGCAGTCAGTCACGAGGCCTGGTGGCGCACATGATGATTCAGGAGTGGAGGATGTTCGAGGATATAGCAGAGTATGACTTCGAGTTTGGTTTGCAGTCATCTATCGTTCAGCTATCGAGCCTATCGATTCAACCCTCTCTTGTCACAAAGGTGATCGAGGCTCAACAGACAGATGAGTCATTCCAGGATTACCGAGCAGAGGTAGCATCTAAGAGTCAGATAGATTGACAGATTGGTTCTGATGGTGAACTTCATTTCAGAGGCCGCTTATGTGTCCCGAATATTCCTAAGTTACGCAGAGATCTTATAACCGAGGCACATCGATCGCGGTTCTCTATCCACCCTGGCTCGATGAAGATGTATCGCGATATGAGGCGTCAGTATTTTTTGGGCAGGGATGAAGCACCAGATAGCCAGTTTTGTGGCCGAGTGTGATACAAGCCAGCATGTCAAGGCCGATCATCAGAGACCCCCTGGTCTATTGCAATCGTTGAGCGTCCTAATGTGGAAGTGGGAGCACATATCTACCGATTTTGTCATGGTTTGCCGAGGACTCAGCGCGGTCATGACGCCATCTGGCTTGTTGTGGACCGTTTGATGAAGTCGACACATTTTTTTACGATTCATGAGACCTGGCATGCGGACCGGCTCATTAAGTTGTTTGTTGATGAGATCGTAAGACTGCATGGTGTTCCTGTCTCAATCGTTTCAGACCAAGACCCGAGGTTTACGTCTCAATTTTGGAGGAGCTTCAAGAGAGCGATGGGAACTGATTTGCAGCTCAGCACTGCGTATCATCCGCCGACCGATGGCTAGACCGAGAGGGTCAATCAGATCCTTGAGGATATGCTTCGGGCCTGTGAGATTGATTTCTCGGGTAGTTGGGACGAGCACCTGTGATTGGCTGAGTTCTCGTACAACAACAACTATCAGGCGACCATTGGCATGCTCCTTTTGAGGCATTATATGGCAGACCATACAGATCTCCGAGTTGTTGGACCAAGGTTGGAGAGCGGCGTCTCGTAGGTCCCGAGCTTGTGCTTTAGACATCAGAGGTTATCGATGTCATCAGGCAGAGGATGCGCACAGCTCAAAGCCGGCAGAAGAGTTTTGCTGACCGTCGGCGTCGTCCCTTAGAGTTTGCCGTTGGGGACCATGTGTATCTTAAGGTCTTACCCATGAAGGATGTGGTTTTTTTGGAGCGAAGGGCAAGCTTGCCCCGAGATTTATAGGACCTTTCGAGATCATCGGACGCGTTGGCGCCATGGCCTATCGACTTCCCTTGCCATCTTAGTTGTTTAGCATCCACAATGTTTTCCACGTCTCTATGTTGAGGAAGTGTGGGTCAAAAATCGTGCCTGTTATTGATTGGCAGTCGTTGGAGGTTCGTGAGGATGCTTCTTACATTGAGCAGCCAGTTCGTATCCTCAATCGGAAGGAGCAGGTCCTGCGAATCAAGGTCATTCCCTTGTTGAAGGTATAGTGGAGCCATCATATTGTGGATGAGGCGTCTTGGGAAAGCGAGACGGAGATTCGAGAGTGTTATCCCCATCTTTTCGATGTTTGATTGTATGATGTATTGTGTTTTGATTATATATGATGTTACGTTTGCTATTCCTTTATGAGTTATGGTTAGTTGCGATAGTAGTATAAATTTCGAGGACGAAATTTTTATTTGGTGGGGAGAGCTGTTAGACCTATATCCTAGTCCGTACTATTCCGTCAACTCCCGTGATCCTTCCTGTCGAAGTCTGGCAATCCACAACCTATAATCGATGTTTGCACACGACCTTAAGTCGTATCCTATAGATTTGAGTCGGCTTAATCCGAGACTTATACCATTACGACCGTACCGTCGTCATGGTTCCAACGCTACGACTCGCGCACCGATCCGATACCCTGGCAGAGAGATGTGGGCTCACGTTCAGTTCGAGGAAAAACACCACGTGTTTGCAATCCCAAAAGAATCTCTACAACATGTCCCATCAATTAATCAACCAAAGTACACACCCATACTTTTTTTCTCCCCAAGTCAAGCAACCACCAAGTCAACTCTCTCTCACCCTCTCTCTTACACATCCATACATGTCAAGTACCACATCACCTCACATCCATCACTCCATCACCCATCACCTCCCTTACAACCCTCTCTCTCTCCCTCATTTCTCAACATAAATTCCAAGCTAGCAAGAGAAGTGCACGTCCATGCATTCCAAGAGAGAAAAGTGATTTTGGTGGCCCACCTTCCTATCCTAAAAACCTTCATCCTAGCCATTCATTTCTCATCTTCCACCATCAAAGTGAGACATAAGGAGATAGGCTTTCCAACGGACCAAGAAGATCAAACGGTGGGTGCTTATTAGGCTAGATTTTTCATGTTTTGATGATGGGCCAAGTGAAGTCTTCCAATTGATGGTATGGATCTCACTTTGGACCCTAGGTGTGGCCGATGGCCCACCTTGATCCTCATGATCATTCCATGATGGGGCCATTCTCCATGGACCCCATCATGATATTTATTTTCCTTTCATAAAAAGAGGTCATCTATACCGTCCATTTTGGGTGGAGAAGGAACCTCCACCGTTGATCTTTGATTTGGTGGGCCCACATGTATTGGGACCCACTTGATGTATGATTGAATGCAAGGGAGGGCCCATAGTGTCGGGGTCCCTCCATCACACATGTCCCTTTCTCTCTCTCTCCCTCCATTTTTCATTTGTTTTTGTGGTGTGATGATGTGGCCGTGTGGCTCACCTAGATGAACCCCATCTTAATGTATGTATTACCCACGCCATCCAACCATTTGGTGGCCCACCCTGAAGCATGTTTATGGGTGGGGCCCACCTTAAATATATGTGTAACCCAACCATCCAGGGTCTAGGGACGCTGGACATTGCCAAACAGTGCAGGGTGAGCTGATAGTGGGGTACTAACGGCAACAGCAAGGTAAAAAATGGTTTTTTTGGGAAGGGCTGTCCATGCAGGCCCCAACTTGATGTATGGGACTAATCCACATCGTCCATTCCATTTCCCAAATCATTTTAGGTGTTGAGCCGAAAAATGAAGCTAATCTGATTTTCTGGTGGGCCATAGCATAGAAAACAGTATTTTCGACCGTTGAAATCCACCCTGATGTTTCAATACACCAAAATACCTTGAATATTGGGCTCGTTTGGACGGTCTTGAGCTATGGAATCCAATGGGTGGAGTGGATTTTCTGGATACGGGCCCTGCATATGAAAAACCACAAAAGGGAAAAAAAATACACAAGTAACAGAGGCTGCTGCCGCTGGACAACAGCAGCGTCCTGCGCTGCTATGGGTGGATGGGTAGGGACCCACGGTCCCAGCCATGGGCCCCACAGTGATGTGTGTGGGGCATCCATACCATGCATCTGATGGACCCCTTGGGGCAGTGGACCCCCTCTAAATTTCAGCTGTATACGTGGCTCAGGTGGCCCACATCATAGGAAACAATGGTGATTGAATGGCTGCCATTGAAACCCTTTTGGGTATCATAGAAGTTTTGGATCAGTTATGAAATTTGTTTTTCCTTTCATCCAGGTCAGCGTGACCTTATCAACAGGTTGGACGGCATATAAACATTATAGTGGGCCCCACGTGGAACCACAATGATGTATGTGTTTTATTCACACCGTCCAGGTGGACGGTGGAACCCACCACGTTGTATGTGTTGTATACATGCCATCCACCCATTCTCTGTAGAGATGATGGGTCCCACTGCTGTTGACTTCAGCAAGGTTTGTGGGACCTATGTATGATGTATACCACATTGTCCATATCACTGGACGGTGGGACCCACCATGATGCATGTGTTGCATCCAAGCCATCCAACCACTTGAAAGCTCATTTTAAAGCTTGAGTTCAAAAATGAGACAAGATCTAAGATTAGGTGGACCACACTATAGAAAACAGTGGGTTTGAACCTCCACCATTAAAACCCCTTTCAGGTCAGTGTGACCTCATGATCAGATTGGATGGGAAATAAATGTTATCATGGGGCTTGGGAATTTTAATGGTGGAAATCATCATCGCCACCTATATTTGGGTGTAGCCCATTTGATATGCATGTGGCCCACGTAATTAGGCCCATCATTTTGATGTATTATAAGGCCCATGGGTTATGGCCCATTGCAATGTACATAAGGCCCATTGGTGCGGCCCATTGATGTGGCCCACTTGATGAATATAAGGCTCATGTGATATGGCCGATTTGATGTATTTAAGGCCCAATGGGATGTACCTAAGGTCCATTGCAATGTGTGATTCCACCATGATTTATGTAATGATATTTATGGCGGGCCGTGCTTGGGGAACAATGATGGTTTGACATCCACATTGTAAGTATAATGTTGGTTAAATGTCCGCATTACGACTCTCCCTAAGGCCCATTGATAGGCCCATACTTGTTACGTGTAGGCCGTCTAGGCCCATCTTCGTTGCGAGGATAGTTCATCACTTTATAACATGCTTAGTATAATTCCATACCTCATGCCATACGCATCATATGTATACTTGATATGAGGAATGTTTGATCATAGCACAAGCCGTTGGGCTGAAACATTTAAGAGACTCCTTATAAGACGGAGTGCCCCACATGATCATGCGGTACGCACAGGATTGCTGCATGACTGACGGTGTGACTCATGCATTTCGCATTATGTGTCGTGATCATTGCACGCCCTAACGACATCAGGGTCGTGGCGTCCACAGGCACATCGTGGATGGTTGTAGCGAATACTGAAAATATTGGCTCTAGCATTATGGGCACTTAGGATGTCCTTGGGTGAAAATCTCAAAACTTTTTTGGTATTAGGAGATGCTCCAACGTCTAGACTGAGTGGATACACGAGCGCCCGAGTACCGAATACCAGTAGACCGCTCCTCCCACTATGTCGTGGTCGGTTGGAAGGGGGTGTAGCCTTATCCGCCCGAGTGAGGGGGCTATATATAAGCTAGGCTGAGTTTGACCAGCTCACAAATGAGTCCGCTATCGACGAGCCGAGTAGGTATTGACAGACTACTGATCAGGCGGATAGTGTGGTCTCTTCCACTTGCTTGGCTGTGCAGCTAGGGAAAAGGTAGTCAGTGTGAAGTGTATTAGACCCCGGTGATATCAAGAGAGGAACTGTACTGATATGTGTACTTGATAAGGACTGGCATACTTGCTTTGCATCTCGCATATGACATTTAGCTACATAGGCCTCACATCGCATGGCCTTGGTATGGCCGATAGCATTCATGCCTTGCATCATATAGCTTTGGTATAGCTGATAGCATTCATGGACTTACAGCATATTTTCGCATTACTCTAATATTGTACACTTGGTGCTTGCCTTGCGCATACACTTACACCACCCTCTAAGATTTTGTAAGCTTATACACGACCATTGCATGCAGGTGGCATTGGATCGCAGCAGCGCTGAGCAGAAGCGCACATCAGATCATTTTGGAGTTTTTGATCACCCTGTATTTTCCTTTTTGCATTGTACTTAAAGTTTTTGATATAGTGGATATGTGGTGATGTTGTTTTGTGATTTGGTTATGCTTGTGGTTATGCTCCATTACAAAAAAAAAAAAAAAAATCATACTGAAAATCCTCCTTGTAGGATCCTAGGATCGGAATCGGGCATGTGAGTGCCGGGATTCGAGAATGGAGCACTACGGAGGTTGTCGGCGCCGGATTCGGCGATCGGGAATTTTGTGAGCCTGTTTTCTGAGTTTGGGGCGTGACACCAAAGCCGAGCTCACTGTTGGTGTTCAATCCTCGTGCTATTCGTAGAGATCTTACTTGCTTGTTGAGGCCGAGTTCTTATCTAACCTCCCTTACTTGTGCTTTATATCCTCTCTCATTGCGGTTCTCTTGATCAATCCATTTTTACCCATAACACTAAGGTTTCCTTAAAATATCTAAAAATATCAATTAATTATGGAAAGTAGAGATTGCATAAGTGTGGGGCAGAAAGAGTACTTGATCCCTTTTCGTTCCATGACTAAGGCTAGCAAGGAATTTATGACTGCAAACTATTTTACGAGAGTCATTCGAAATAAAAATTCCTAAGATTTCTAGAATTTGAAATTGTTCTACTATGTTTGGTTAGGCTGTAGATATCGGAAGTTATTTTGGCTAGTGGTGTTGCACGATCAAGAAGAAAAAAGGCAAATGACGCCTGTTTAACTTAAAAGGGATTTTGACCATACTAAGCTCCTCCTATGGAGAAATTCTCAGAATGTTTGGAGGTTTCAAATATTACAAAGAGTAGTCATCTAACAAGCTTTGTATATTTTTTTGGACCAACCTACCCTTGCACACAAAAAATGTTATTTATGATGAACAGAGGACGACGGTTATAAGTCATGTGGTGTATGTTTTTGCCTACTTGTGGGCCCACTATGATTCAAGGTTTCAATCCACACAATCCATCAATTATGTGATTTCATCTGAATATATGTACCAAAATTTGAAGGTTACGTACAAATGAATTGGATCACACCATAACAAAATAGTATGGGTTACGCAAAACCATTAAAAACTACCAGGTGGGCCATACACCTTTCTGATTAATATGATATTTCTACTTTCCCTTCATAGATGTATATGTGATATGATGAATAGGTTAGATGAAATATAAACATCACTGTGGGCCCCACAGACCTAACTTTGTACCATTCTAGTTAATCGCATGTAGGTACAAAAAAATGGCAGAGTGAGAAGCCGAAGAGATTCATGATCCCCGATGCCCAAAACCAATGATTGATCCTATCGTTTTGATCAAGGGCTGCATAAAAAAAATAGATCTAATCTGTTAATAATATTCAAGACTTATGATTTCCTTAAAAATGTGTAATCTTCACACCGTATCGAGCTATCAATGGCCCACAGTGAGGAAAAAGGACCAATGGTTTGCATGTACAATACATATTGTCTTGTTGTGTTGTGGGCCATCAGATTTGAAGATTTTGATCATTCTCTGGACATTTGCCTTCTTAAAAATTAAAAAGAGAATGAACGGAGTGGATTTGACTAAAAGCCCAAAATGAGACTTAGAGACGTCACACAAAGATATGTACATAAGGCCAAAACGACCGCAAGGCCCCATACCAAACCCCGACCCTACCACTGCCTCTTGAAGTTTCTTCTCTGGGACCCTCCATTGCTCCTCACCGTGATTATCTTTATCTTTGTCTTTCCAACTCTAGAATCTTCTAGCTTCCGTAGAAATGGCAAACGAAGGTATGTGGACAAGATCTCATATATGGATGGTCGAGGTTGAGGTATTCTTACAGTGGATGTCAACCTTGATCCTCAGTGTGTGGACAAGATCTCATATTTGGACAAGATCTCATGTTTGGACAAGATCTCATATTTAGTGTATACCAACCTAGACCCAATGCGACCTAATATGGACGAAAACCTCAAACCAATGTGTTTGCCAACCTCAACGCAATGTGGATGAAAACCTCAAACCAATTTGTATGCCAACCTTGACCCTCAGTGGATGTCAACCTTGTAAAGGGTCAAGGTTGTCATGCACAGTTGGTCAAGGTTGTCATGCGTAGTGGGTCGTGGTTGTCATGCACATTGGGTTGTGATGTCATGCTTAATGGGTCGTGGTTATTATGAACAATGGGTCGTAGTTGACAGTCTTGAAAAGTGTCATGGTTGTCATCCACAATGGGTCTTGGTTATTATGAACAATGGGTCATGGTTGACAGAGACTTGAAAAGGGTTATGGTTGTCATGCACAATAGGTTGTAGTTATTATGAAAAATGGGTCGTGGTTGACAGATACTTGAAAAGGGTCATGGTTGTCATACATAATAGGTCGTGATTGTCATGCACAATGGGTCATAATTGATAACATTGACCCATTCTGAATGAACACCACGACCCATTGTGGATGACAACCTCAACCCTTCTCAATCTTCTGTCAACCATGACCCACCGTGCATGACAACCACAACCCCTTTCAAGTATCTTTCAACCACGACCCATTGTTCATAATAACCACGACCCATTGTGCATGAAAATCACGACTCTTACTATCCCACTGTCAACCCCTTCCACTATTGCACGACCATCTTCTACTATTATTAGATAATAATCTCGACCTTTATTGGAATGTAGGTCGAAACTAACCAAGAAGGACTGCCTGCTTGGACTACGAGAAGGTTGCGGTCTCTCCAAAGTGTTTTATCAAGTTCTTGAAGTATTACATGCTAGAAGATTTTGACAACAATCTTACCAGAAAAGAGTTGTTTAAGAACACTTATTTTGGATATCTACTCAACTTTCTTGTGTCTGGGTGGATGGCCCATGCTCAACTCATGCACTACCTAATGCAGAGGCATATTAATGACCTGACCTTCAACGTTCAGGGCACCATACTGAAATTTACTGAGCTTAACTTTGCCCTAATTATGGGTCTTAGGTTTGGATATTTAAGGCAAATGATGATGGAGAGGATAAAACCACAAAGGAAAAGAATAGAAAAATAATTAGGGAGAGATACCTGAAAGAAGGTGGTGTGACGAAGGACGATTTGAAAGAAACTTTTCTATTGCTACTAGGAAAAAACAACATTTGGATGCGGTAAAGCTGGCACTCATAATTTGTGTGGAGAATCTAGTAGTTGCATCTCCACGGAAGAATATTTGTGTAGATAAGTATATTGACATAGTCGATAATTTAGATTATTTCAATAGTTACCCCTGGGGCAGCGTACGGTACGAATATTTGAGGGAGGGAGTTAATATTGCAATTGGCAGTGTTCGCCTGAATTGTAAGTACCCCCATTCATACAACATTTACGGATGCACATATGCCTTACAGGTAAGTTATTGTTTTCCCCAGTTAGAGATTGTGTTTGACTTGTAATTTCTTACATGTCAAATATTCAATATACATCCAAACCGACGTTTAATGCATGATACTGGACTTTAAATAGATATGGGCATACGAGCGATTGCCTACGCTAACTGGTGATAAGGGGTACGCTGTAAGAAGACTACCTATAAGGATTCCTAGAATTCTCAATTGGGATCCTTACAGAGTAGGCTGGTATTGTTCAATCTCAGTCATCTTCAATATCATGCTGATAAGAGTGATTCAATTATTATTGTCTTCTAATAATGCATTATGTTTATAAATAATAAATCATTATTGTTCCTACAGGTGGTGCTTGCTCCAGAGCTTAAACCAACGGTCAAAGAAGAATAGACCGAGGTTGTTAAAACCGTATAAGATAATACCTACAAAAAGGACAATTCTCTACTAGCACAAGCTATGATGGAGGAGAGATGGTGGAGGAGATGTCTGAAAGACATGTTGCTTGAAAGAAGCTAGAGAGAAGAGAAGTCAAAGTAGAAGTGGAAAATGAACTCAAAATATTTAAGAAGAAGAAGTTGAAGAGGAAGGCAACGAAAGTGGAAGATGGAGGAGAAAAAAGACTGGAAGAAGTTGAGGAAGTAGGAATGAAAGGAAATGGGGGAAGTAAAATTGAAGTTGAATTTACTACCTGAATTAAGACACTTGCTTGAAAGGTTTTCAATCAAAATAAGAATTAAAGATTTGCCATAAAAAAAAATTGACCATAGACTTGAGTTCCTCGGCAAATAAGTGCAACAAATGAGAGATGATATGAAATGTATCAATGGATTGAAAGAGGAAATAAATCATCTTAAGGAGGAGAATGCTTCTATAAGTGCAGAGGTGAAGCTATTAAGAGAGGAGTCTAATGTAAAAAAGATATGTGAAATTGCATTTGGTTTGATCTTTAATAAGATATTATGAATTACATATCTAATATATGATTTTAATACAGGTCACCGACACTTCAACGCAATTTGAAGATGAAATGAAGCATCCCAAGGAGGAGAATGCTTCATAAAGTGGGGAGGTGAAGATATTAAGTGAGGAGTTTAATGCAAACAAGGTATGTGAAATTGCATTTGGTTTGATCTTTAATAAGACATTATGAATTGCATATCTAACATATAATTTTAATACAGGTCACCAGCACTTCAACGTAATTCGAAGATGAAATGAAGCGTCTGAAGGAGGAGAATGCTTCATTAATTGTAGAGATAAAGCTATTAAGGGAGGAGTTTAATGCAAACAAGGTATGTGAAATTGCATTTAATTTGATTTTTAATATAAATTTTGAATTACATATCTAATATATGATTTTAATACAGGCAGCCAGCACTTTGACACAATTGGATGAGACTGTTGGTTAGCCTGGTTTGGAGGAAGAGGGAGGACACCCTACAATTATAGAAGATGTGAGTGGGGCAGGATGCTTCTGACTTACGTGTACCCATTGTTACACCGGTTGCGCCTGTCCAGAGGCCCCAACGCAATGCACCCACATCGAAATGAGTGTCCTCTCCTTATACAGCTCCACGTTCTTCTCTTAGACTTGATCATCGTCAGGGATATGTGGATCCACATAGAGCCCTGGCCGATGAGAAGACAATGAGTTGAAACTTATGAGGGAGACAAATGCCCATCAATGGTTGAATAACATGTACGACTTAAATTATTAGGTCGATTCTGAAGTAAGTTTGTATCGCTTCTCTTTTTTTTTATTTAATATGAGTCCTTGTATATATATTATATGACACATTTTTCTCAATACGTAGGGCATGGATTTATACCTAGCTTACTAGTCCGAGTGTCAGGTTAAATTTTCAGAAGCCTATACACAGGACTGCGTATTCGTACCATCTTTTTTTAAGGTAATGTGAAATTGCAGAGTATAGTTTTCTTTTTATAATCATTAATTATTAATGTTTCTAACAATATATAATATTATAATAGCAATTCATGGAGTTTCAACTTGAATTATTGTGTAAATATGGAGCTGGCAACCACGAAGTTCGAAACAGTATAGAGATTGAAAAGGTCAATGAAAATCTTATGACTATGGTTGTAGGTGTCGGTAAGTCAAAGCCATGGTGGAGATATGAAATGGTAAGCTCATACTTACACATGTACTTAGTCAAAATAATATTATTCACTTGAAAGAGGCATGTGTTTAATTGTTGTCTTATTTGTTGTGCTTGATAGTTATACGGCCTCTTGAATGCAAGGCAACATCACTGGTTTATGAAGATGTATAAAAGCGAGAAGCTCAAGTTGAAAGGACAGTTAGAATTGGTTTCCCGAATTAGCCTGACATCAGATTTAATGTTAATGTTGCTTAAATCTCATATTTATTATATGGTTGGCTAATTGTGTTCAGTCATCACTATATCTTAATTATTTATGTTGTCATAACCTAACCAGATATTTTTCTTTTAAAACAAACACTTGTAGATATGTTATCGGAAGATGATACATTGGCATATATTTGATATTATGGAGTCCAGGTCTATTCCCAGGACGAAAAGATAACGTTATAATGCAAGTTGTGTGAAAAACAATTTATAAACAAAACAAATTGGTTGAAATTACATTTGGCTTCTCAGGGAGGAGATACTGCACCATGTAACAAAGCTCCTCGAGAAGTTCGAGATTTATTTCATGTCATTCTCGACTAAAATACAAAGACTTTCTCTTTTTCTACCTCTCCCCCTACAACTACAACCAATACAACCAGCTACAAAAGATATAAAAGTAGGCCTATTATAAATGAAGAATGGTTAAGTAGAGGAATTGCCTCCAGGCCCTCCACAGTTAGTAGAAAAGAACAAGAGAGAATTTTAAGGGAACAAGAAGAACAAGATTATAAAGAGGTCATAAAAGAAAGTTTGAAAATGGCATCTAGTACCAGATAACAACATCCACCCCCTCCAGGACAACATGATGTTGAAACAGGCATGAGTAAATCATTAAAGTTTCTTAAAAGTCTCGCAGTATTTTATAGGCGGTCGGGAATCTTATACAAGTCGGATCATAAAAAGCAGTTAAAAAAAGTTGTTAAATCTATTAATGAGGACGATGGGAATGCATCTCCACCATCCAATTTAGCAAAGGTAAACGACCATCTTTTGGACACCTCCAACTCAGAGTCAGCCCAATGTTCTTCTGCAGTTGAAGCCGTAAAAAGAGAACCAAATGATGATTTTGACGATGAAGGTGGAGGTAAAGGAGGGGGTTATTATTATGGACGAGGTTACTCTGGTTACACACCATAAAGGCATTCATCATACAGAGGTTATTGAATGAATGAAAGCTTTATTTGTCCACATGTGCATGTTAGGTTTATTTACATGTGATTTTTGACAGAGTTTATTTACTTTGTTCGTTTTATGGACGTAATTTATTTACTTTGGAAGTTGGATCTGTGATATTTTAACAGTTGAACGACTTAGCTAAATAGTCCAACGTATTGATATCATACGTCTCACCATGGATGATGCTTCATAAAATCTCTCAATTTGAAAGATCTTACCTTGGATCTGTGATATTTTAACAGTTGAACGAGGACTGCTGTCTAATTTCTTTATTGAATGGCTAGAATTTTCAAATACGGGATATACATCGGTGGACCCTTGGTCCCTGTGGCATGAAATGTTTCAATCTGTCGACATTAAATTGACGGTGAAAACAAAATGTTCAGGTTTGTTGGGTGGAGTTGAGGTCAACTTGTGTCAATACACAACAAAGACCTACATTCACAATATGCTCCCCACACCGCCACACACGCCATAGTTAGGGTTGCAACTCGGGTGTGTTGGGTGGAGTTGAGGTCAACTTGAGCCTAATTTAACCTCAATAGGACCCAACTTGGAAATCCGGCCCAAGGTTTCTAACCTTAACCCCACCTAAATTCCTTCATGCTCAACCCACCATAAGAACCCAACACAGGCTAAGTATTTTGTGATTATTCCTAATTGGACCCAACCCAACATTAAAATGAGTTAATGACCCATTGACCCGATCCGAATCGTAGCTAGCTCGATTCGATTCAGTATCTCTGACTGAGTCAGACTCGGCTCAGGTCAGCCCAGCCAAGATTTAGTTCAGATCGAGTCAGGCGTGCTGGACTCGGTCCCGAGTCAGATCGAGTTTGGGTAAGGGAGTTGGCAAAACCGGTTCGAGTCGAGTTCGTCCGACTCGACTCGATGCCCACCTCATTATTACAAAGATGCCAGTGCGGTGAAAAGTATCCAAATTACATGCGAGCACATGTGCCAAGGAAACCGATGTTCCGTCTCCCACGAGCAGTAGACTTCGCACTCTTCCTCCTTTGGCTGATTACGAAAATACCCCCAGCTTATATAAATTGATGGAGAAGGTAGGTTTTTTCTTTTCTGCTCTTGTTCTCTCTCCACCTTTGTTCGTCTTCTCGGAGGGAGAAAGCAACAGCAGAAGCAGCGGCTGTAAGTGCTATTTCTTCGCCATTTTCGGTTTTTTTTTTCTTTATAATCTATGGGAATTTTAGGACCGGTACCTTCAACGTGGGGCCTGTCAGATCAACGGTCTGGATTGTCGAACCATGGGCCACACTTATACGGACTTGAAATTCTGGGACAAGCCCCATTACCTAGAGCTGAATCATATGATTCCTCTCGATGTTGGTGGCACCCAAGCCATTGACCTGATCGATGATTTGATAGCCCGTTAGAAGCATGCTTTGTTTCTGCCTGTTGCATTGAGAGAAGCTTTCTGATTTCGATTGTTTGACCGATCGCGGGTTTTATTTCTAGTTCTATTATGTTGGGTTTTGTATGCACATATGGTCTCTTGATAGAAATTTGCATTGTTCTTCCACTTAAGTAATTGTTTATCATTTCTTCTTGTATCATGTAAAGCAAGTTATACCTTTGGATGTGTTTGGATGGATATTGAGATATTTTATAATTGGTATTCTGCCTAGAAAATGTTTCTATCATGAAAAGAAGTGGACAGACATGCATCAGAGCCATTAAATGCTTCACATAACCTAGTATGAGATAACATGGGATTTGTATTTTGTGGGTTTGTTACAATCGAGGCATTATCTAAATTAGGTTTGGTGTGCTTTCCTGGGTAGCTGCTCAATTTTTGGTGGATTTGACCGTTTCAAGTCTTTGTTTTGAAAGCTTATTTGTTCTGAGGAGCAAAACCCAACCGACTTTTTATGTTATACCTGGATGTATATTAATGCATGTTGTTTAACATGGGTTACCACTCTTTCTTGGTAACCCCACCTTTGTATACATTCAGCGAATGGACATGCCACTACACATGCCAGCGTTGCATGTAGGCGCAATGTCTAAGCCATCCATTAGAAGGGTACCCCAATCTAGAATCCCTATATCAAGAATCTGGTCGGTCAGTCAGGTGGGCCACAATTAACTGAACAAATTTATGGTTGTGAAAGTCGGCCAAAGTTTTCTAACCCGTCCAATTATTTCTAATATCATGGCACACCTATTGAGTGGACCACCTTTATCTTTAGTAGTAGCATCTACACTGTGAGGTCCACATGATCAATGGCTTGGATACCTCACCTATGTGCCATGTTGGCATATGTGGTGATGCACGGATTAAGTATAAATGTGTCATAATAAAGTTCAAATCACTCAAGTCACATTATCCTTCACCATCGAAATAATGCCAAGAGGGAAGAAAAAAAGCAAATATTATGTGTTTTCAAGAAGTTTACCTTCAGGAACAAATTAAGGAAAAGTGACACGAATCCTTCAATAATTTATGTTATTTTCTACCTCCTTTAAGTGTAGAATCAAATTGGAAAAATAGGAGATTGATTTCGTTGAATGATGGAAAAGTTATAATTTCTTTATTCTGGGTTTTGAATATTAAAATCCTCAAATCTCCTCTTGCTACTCAAAAGACAAAAAATAATGGTTTATTTTAATATGGAGGGCATTTCATATGTTTTGAAAGAAAAAGCAACAAATGAAATCATTAAATTCCATTTTAAAAATAAAATAAAATTGGGGACACCTAAATATTTGTACAAATGAATCGTATGATTCATGCATGATTCGTACAATTTTTACAGGTTTGCTATTTAGGCATACGATACATATCATTTATGCATCGATATGATTTGAATCATATGATTGTAGGATTCAGTTTGTGAATTGTACGATTTTGATAGCATTATAAAACTTTATTGTGTGCACTTAGTTTGTATTAGAATGACTTACATCATCCTACCTCTAGCATTCCATGTATTGTAGGAGTTGGGTACTGTGTAACCTTTCCTGTGCCATGTACCGAAGCGACCCACAATCCAAATAACCTTGATTTGAGGTCTACTTCTCATGATTTCTTGTCAGCATTGATGACTGGTTCCTCGCTTGACATCAACCCTCCTTCAACTCTTAGGAATGTTGGCACTTGGCGTCATCATCATCATTTAAGCCATTCCACTTTATCAAGGGTCATACCTTCAGCTAGACCATAGGTCATTAGGTCTTCTCTTACTACTTCCATCCACGCCCTTTTGAGCCTTCCTATTGCATTTTTAGAGCCTTCAAATTGTACCAACTCACTCCTAACCTGTGCGGTCCTTGGTCTACATTGCGCATATGGCCAAACCATCTAAGTTTGCTTTCCCTCATCTTATTACCTATTCGTGCTACTCCTATGTTCCCTCAAATGTATTTCTTTCTTATTCTATCCTTTCTCGTCTTACTACTCATCTCAACATCCTCATTCCAGCTACAATCATCCTATGGACATGTTGTTCTTTAACTAACATTCTATCTTATAAAGCTCCTATAAGATATCCCTTTTAGTTTGAGTGGTACACGAGGATCACATAAACCCCCACAGGCGCATCTCCATTTCTTCATCCTAGCTTTGAATTCTATGGGCAACATACTTCTCAATCTCTCCACTCTCAAGAATTATCAACCCAATGTATCGAAAATGGTCATTTTGGGAAACTTATTAGTCAACAATCGTAATTAATTCCCCATTTTCATTCCTACTATTACTAAAATAGCACTTCATATAGTCTGGTTTAGTTCAACTTTTTTTATTATTTATTTTTTTGGGAAAGCAAACAAGAAATGACTCTCTTCTTACAAACCTAGGGCAAAAGTCCGAAAGGAGTACAAATCAAAAGGAAGGGGGGAATCCCTTAAAGAAAAGAAAAAGAAGAAAAGAGATAAGCCCATACCTCAAGCCAGGGAAGGAAGGAAAATGAAATAAATTAAGACAGGCACTTGTTGGCAGGGAAATCAATTGACTGCACATAAGGGAGCGTTAGCTAATCTTGCAATAAAAGCCTTTTGGTTCTTTCTAATAATTCAAATTTGACATCCAAGGTGAGAGCTGTAGTAATGTACCGAACGATCAAACAAAAGCATGTCTCATGAAGAAAAGTTTAGGTCAGATATTGCAGATAACACATTATTATGAACTTTACTGAGAGCACTTGAGATATAGGTAATATTTAATCTAGAGATGCCCAGGAAAAAAAGGTTTCAAAGCTTTTGTCTTGTCCCATGTATGTTCATTTCTAAGATAACTCCTCAAATGGCTTCTGAGGAATGATGAGAATAAAGGAGGCTAATTCTAGTATCTCTAATTTCAACATAAAATAGAGCATAACAAGGCCCATGACCTCTTCGATCACATTTTTGAAGCTTAGGAGGCCTTATAATATCCGATGTAGGGACATCTCAAGCAGAGAGAGCAACAGTAGTTGGGCCAAAAGCAAAAATGACTCTAGATCTCAGGTCATTAATGATAATGTCTAAGAACGGCTTCTTTTGGGAAGGATTTAGAATTGAAGATACGGCTATTTCTCTCCCTCCAAACATTCCTAGCAAATGTTGAGATTTGGGAAACAAAGCCTGCTCAGCAAGCTAGAAAACTGACCCATAGAGTTCTCTACAAGATCTCTAACTGATTGGATAGAAGAGGAAAAAGTAGAAAATTGAATGGAGAGCTTTAAGTGAAGGTTTCCCCAAATCCAAAGGATAAAGCCACATCTAAAGAAATGATGCTTAATTATTTCAAGCCTATATGGGCAAAAAGGGTATCTAACATCATCCATAATATTTAATCTAATAAGCATATTCTTTGTTTTGAAGTGTCTCAGAAAAGTCATACAAGCAGTGATGGAGTGTTTGGGAATGCCAAACCAGGTCAACCCAAGGGGGGTTGGGATCCATAGGCCAATAAGCCTCAAGCATTGAAGTAAAGTTAAGGGAGCACTTGGGGCATAAGGTCCAAACTATCTCGTCATCTATGAGAACAATATGACAACGCTTACTTTCTTCAAAGATCCCATCTAAGGTTGTCAAATTTGGGTATGGAAACTGCCATTTAGCATCTTCGATGAAAGTACTAACAAGAATGTTGTGCCCATTCTAAGATCCTGGACAACTTGCGCATGAAAACAGTCAAAGAGACTATTTTCTCCTAGTTAAGGGTCATTCCAGAAGGTAGTAAGATGCACATTTTGAACTAGGAATTTAGTCATGGTTTTGAATGTCAGTATTGGTCGGCATATCGGCCCGGGGGAAAAATGATACGATACGGTGTCGCGTATCGATATCAGGCCGTATCGGCCCGTATTGGTCGGAATTTTTTTAAAGCAAAATAACATGGAAAAATATTAGAAAAATAGGAATCTATCTTCTTTTTTTTTTGACCATGTATTTAATGGTGTATCGGACCATTCTTTAATGAGAATGTAGTCTGTTAATTTGACTTGTTGAAGGTCAACTAAATGGACCCAAATTAAACAAAAATTAAGCATGATTTGGTAAACAATGGCCCATTACATTGAAATACAACAAAAATAAAATGAAAATATAGAAAAGAAAGTGAACGTTTACCATTCTTTTCAATTTTTCCCATAATGGTCTACTTTGCTTTGATTTGTCGAATCCGATTCAAATCATTTGTTTTGATGTCAAAATAGGTTTAGACCTAGCCTAAAATAAGTTTTTAAGTTTCTTTCATGATTTAAATGAAAAAAAGAAGAGAAGACGTGTGAAATTTCGGAAAAAAAAAATCAAAATTGGGCTTTTATAGGCATATTAGCCTGTCTCGGCCTCATATCGGTGCCGATACGCCATGTATCAGCTGTTACCGGTCAATTTTTTCCTGTATCGGACTGATATGACCGCATATCGCATATCGGCTCATGATGATATGGATACGATGTAGCCGTATCGGCCGATACGATACCGATATTCATATCCATGAATCTAGTATGCCTCTTGGCAATGTCGTAGACGTTAAGGATACTTTGCTAGTCCCACAACACATGGGAGACTGTTTAAGCTGCCATGTTGATTTCGATCCGATATATTTAGTTCATACTCACATTTCCTAGAGACTCTTCTTTGGAAATAATTTTCCAAAATTGTTTAAGAAGGCAGGCCCTAGTGGAGTTTTCAAGTGGGATAATTTAAAGCACACCTTTATTCTTAGACTTGCATATTTGGTCCCAACTAATAGAGTGGAATTTAGAAAAATCCCAAAGGAAGTTTCTGATGCGCCTTTGATGCAGGGACATGTGATGACCTAACCTTAGATGCATGTATAATCAGGTTAAAGAATATTCAAATAAATACACTAATTAACTAACTATTTCCAATTAAAGGGATTAGGTAAATCTCAACACAGATGACGTTATTCCATCAGGATCATGCCCTTTAGCATAAGATCACATAAACAGTAAAAAGGGAGGACCTTGGGATATGAGGATATCCCAGATCTAGCACAAGGCAGTCCACAATTAAGCTTGGATCTGATTCTACTGACTAACCATCCCTCTTTCCGTTCGAACTAGAAAGGAGATATCTAGATAGGAACGAAAGGGGTGAAGGATGAGGGGTTCGAGATGAAGAAGGTATATGTCCTTTTGTCGTCAAAAAAAGGAGAATGATTCTCACCTTTTCCTGCACTTCGAAGATCTTAGAAAGAAGGAAACCTGAAATCGGGGTGGAATCCTCAACACCCAAGGGCCAATCCTGAAACCCTAATCTCTTGAATAAAGAGGAAGAAAAGAGACGAAATTCTATCTATTCAATAATAATGAAAATAAGGTTTCTCACAACATATATATAAGCTATGGAAAAAGTAGAAGTGCACTAAAGCCCCTGGAAACAGGAAAAATAACAAAAAAAGTCTAAAACTAAAACACCCGTGTGGTAAGGAGTGAAATTCGACCCATGGATCTATGGTCGGGGTGAACACCCGTGTAGTAGGGTGTGAAATCCGACCCATGGATCTATGGTCGGGGTGTGGTCATATCGCTTATGGACTCGTAGTGCATCAGGGGCCCGATGGACCCATCATCCATCCACATCAACTCCTCCGGTCTGGTACTCTATCGGCGACGCCTCCTCTGGTACACTCTAAAGGGTGCACCACTGATGTCCGCATCAATTCTCCCCGGGTAAAAAGAATTCGTCACTGGTGAAAGTGAACTCCCATCTCTTGAGCAAATCGAGGTCGGTGCGCTACAGCTCTGCCTCTGTGATCCAAGAGTTATCTGTAATGGGCCCGTTCCTCCATTTGACTAGGAATTTCTAGAAACCCCCGGAGTGAGTGGAAACCGCCTCGGAGTCCAAAATTTTCTCGATCTCGTCTCTTTTCGATGCAAGTGGAAGAGAAGGTAAGATGGGTACAGGAAGATCAGGTTGTGGCCAAGGTCCTTAAATAGGGGGGGTCTGGGAAGAGACGGGAACCAGTGGATAGAGGTAATGGCTCGTGAAAGAGAACTAGATCTTCCACATTAAATGTGGAACTGATGCTCATGGTAGCCGAGATATCAACAACATAAGCATTAGACTCCAACCTTTTCACAATTTTATGTGGGCCTATGCTACAGGCATGAAGCTTCTTCATGGATCCAGGTGGAAACCGATCAGACCTATTACGAACCATGACGTCATCTCCAGGTTGAAATTCTCTAAATCTCCTGTGAGTGTCAGCAGAAAGTTTATAATGTTCATTACTTGAATTAATCTTTCTCCTGATCTCACTATGCAATGTATGTATATGCTGGGCGAAAGACTCTCCTAACTCTGACGGACGTTGTGGGATAGCCATGGGGATCAAATCTATGGGGGCTCGGGGTCTAAGACCTGAAACAATGTCAAACGGGCTCATTCCTGTCGACCTGTTCACTGAAGAATTATACGCGAACTTTGCTATGGGAAAAACAGTGTCCCAGGTCCTATGGTGGTCTCCAACCAGACATCTTAACAAATTTCCTAGGCTACGGTTCACTACCTCTGTTTGACCATCTGACTGGGGATGATATGCTGAAGAAAACTGGAGCCTCATACCCAAAAGATGCTAGAGAGTCTTCCAAAAATAACTAGTAAACCTAGTATCTCTGTCAGATACGATGGATCTAGGTACTCCATGGAGTTGCACAACCTCCTAAAAGAATAACTTAGCGACGTGGGAGACATCTGAGGTCTTATAACAGGGTAGGAAATGGGCCATCTTAGAAAATCGATCAACAACCACGAGTATGAAGTCGTGCTTACGAATAGTCTTGGGAAACCCAAGCACGAAGTCCATACTGACATTTTGCCACGGGACATGTGGAACTGGCAAATGAGTATATAAACCTGTATTTTGCTTCCTCTGCTTCGCCAGTTGACATGTCCGACACTGCCCTACAATCTTAGCCACATCTCGCTAGAGATAGGCCAATAGAAATGATCAGACACAAGGGCAATTGTTTTATCTCGACCAAAGTGACCTGCCATCCCTCCAGCATGCAGCTCCCAAACTAGAAAATCGCAGAAGGATGTTCGTAGGATACAAAGCTTGTCCCCTCTAAAAAGATATCCATCTGTAAGGACGAACTCTGCACTCCTCGAGGGCGGGTCACTAGACAATGACGCATAAATGATCCCAAAATCAGGATAGTTGGAGTACTCACCCTTGAGTTGCTCAAAGCCTGTAACTTCAATACTCATGGACCGCAGCGTCATGATACGACGACTAAGCACGTCAACAACCTTATTCTCTTTTCCGGCCTTGTGCTTAAGCACAAACGTATACTCTTGAAGAAATTGTGCCCACTTGGCATGTCTAGGGCTCAACTTCTTTTAAGAGCTCAAATATTTCAAGGCCTCATGATCAGAGAACAGGACGAATTCTTGCGGTAATAAATAATGCCGCCAATGGCGCAATGATTGCACAACCGCATAGAACTCCTTGTCATAAGTAGAGTAGCGTTGTTTAGCCTCGTTCCGCTTCTCACTGAAAAAGGCCACAGGATGTCCCTCTTGGCTTAACACTCTGCCTATGGCAATTCCTGACGCGTCACACGCTACCTCAAAGGCTTTGGTAAAGTCAGGTAGATGCATGACTGGCGCTTCCGTCATCTTCTTTTTAATTTCCGAGAAAGCCCATGCGGCAACTTTAGTCCATTGAAACTCCCCTTTTCGTATGCAATCTGTGATGAGAGCCATAATCGAGCTAAATCCATGGATGAACCGCCGATAGAACGTAGCTAGGTCGTGAAAGCTTCGCACGTCGTGTATGGTACGTGGCTCAGGCCAATTGACAATAGCCTTGACTTTCTCAAGGTCTGCAGACATACCCTCTGACGATACAACGAACCTCAGGAAGATAACACGGGAGGTCAAGAAGGAACACTTCTTGAGGTTCGCATAGAGCTTTTCTACAAGTAAGGCGTTGCAGACCTCCCTCAAGTGGTCGATGTGCTGGTTAGGGGATGTAGTATAGATGCAAATATCATCAAAGTACATAACTAAAAACTTGCCCATAAAGGGTTGTAGTACCTGGATCATCACCCTCATAAACGTACTTGGGGCATTGGTTAACTCGAAGGGCATAACCAGCCACTCGTACAGCCCGTCCTTCATCTTGAAGGCAGTTTTCCATTCATCTCCCGGGCGACCACTCTTGAGGTAAATTTTTGAAAAGATAGTAGAAGTGGCCATCATGTCAAGCATGTCATTAAGCCTCCGGATGGGAAACTGATACTTGACAGTGATCTTGTTTATGACTTTACTATCAACACATGCGCCACATGTCGTCTTTCTTGGGCATAAGAAGCGTAAGCACAACGCACGGGCTAAGACTCTCACAAATGAATCCCTTTTTAAGTAATTCATCCACCTGCCTCTTCAACTCGGCATGCTCGGTGGGGTTCATTCTGTAGTGAGGGAGGTTTGGTAGGGTCGCCCCTGGGATGAGATCTATCGCATGTTGAATGTCTCGCATCGGTGGAAGCTCGTCTGGAAGGTCCTCAGGGAAGATATCCCAAAACTCTTCTAAGACCGGACGAGCCTCTTGAGGTATCCCTATAGCAACCTCAAGTGTACTCTCCCTAGCCAGTAGGCCGTACACCATAGTCCCCGCCTTAATCTCTCTCTCAAACTCCTTAGCATCTATGATGTGGAGAGAATTTGACTAAGGCGCCCTTTGACTCTTAGGACTACTTGGGGACGCTACATCTTTCGCTCCTGTTGACGATTTCGGAGGGAGCGGGCTCAAGACAAGCTTCTTTCCTTCATGCTTAAATACACAATTATTCGTACGCACGAATATTGTGACATCTTTGTCATAGAGCCATGGCCTTCCCAAGATGATATGACCAACGTCCATCGTGACCACATTACACCACTTGTCCTTATATGATCCAAACTCAATCGGAACAGGGCATCGCTGGGTCATGGGGAGGGATGTCGCATGCACCCAAGAAACTCTGTATGGGTTGGGGTGAGGGACTGGCTTCAACCCCAGGTGACTCAAAGTAACTGGGGAAACTACATTCTCACAGCTCCCGCTGTCTATGATCACTTTGCAGCTCTTTTCTCCGCACTTGGTGTAAGTGTGGAAAATGGTGGTTCTGCGCCAATCTTCGCTTTCCTTCATCTGGGTCAAGGCGCACCTCACTACTGCAAGTGGGATAGTCTCCATAGTATCATCCTCGGTATCACTAGCCGGGTCAAGGGAGGGGATAATGATCTCCTCATCACCCTGGTCACCATCAACTTTATCTGCCACTTCTTCTATGGGGTGTTCGGAAACAAAGGCAATGCGCCCACCCTTATTTTAACACTCGACAACGATGTGACCCATGCCACCACAGTGGTAGCACTGCCCTGGCATCGCGGGTCTAGTACTTGGTAGCCATATTATTGCTTCGATTTTTGTTGACTGGCTGGGTACCAAGTTGAGCTCTGGGTTGAATTCCGACCTGGGGTCTCGCTCCCCGCGGAGCTACTCTAGGTATAGTAGGTCGAAAATCAATCTCCCTCACATTGGACTGGCGCACATAGTGCTCCAATTCCTGCACGACTTGGTAAGCATGTTCTAGACTGGTGTCCATGTGAAGCGTGAGCTCCCGCTGAAGCTCAGGCCTGAGGCCCATATGGAAACAAGAGAGAACCACAGCAAGGTCATCATCCACATTGCACCTCATCATATATTCATCGAATTTGGCGATGTATTCCGTCATTGTCATGGATCCTTGGCGCAAAATGTGTCATTGATCCAACATCCTCTACCTGTAAGAAAGGGGAACATACTTCTCTCGCAACAACTCTTTCATCTCAATCCAAAAGAGAATCGGCCCCTCTCCAGATTGCTCATGGCGACACTCCACATTCCCCCAATATAGTTTTGCTTGGCCCACCAATTTCATATTGGCGAACCCGACTCGTCGTGGGCAAGGTGTCCCGTATCGGTATCGGTTGGCGTAACGGTGACCTCTAAAACCGATACGGATACGGGGGCGTAACGGTGATATGGGGGCGTAACGGCGCAAATTTTTTTTTTTTGCTAAAAAAATATGAAAAAAATATGGATTAAATCCGGAATATCCTAAGCATTCCAAATATGCATTCATTTATAAATTGGAACATGTTTATGGTGGTGTAATGGTCCACTCTTTGGTGAGAAGTTGTATCGGACTGTCTGATGAATTTATGAACCAGATAACCTGAATTTGATTACAAAATTCATATATTTAATTTTCTAACTATCTACTATCAATGATAGATATATTAGAATGAATGTAATATAAAAATATCTTACATTTAGGTGTTTGCAATTATTTTTTAGGACCAAAATTCATGCGTAAATAGAAAAAAAATATAAAATGGCACCCTAAATATGTAAAATGCACATTAACATGTTCTACTATGATTAACACATCATATGACATCATTAAAACAACAAAAGAATCATTAAAAAATGATTTTTCGAATTTTCAAGAAAAGGGCCGAAATAAATGCGTAAATAGAAAAAAATATATAAAAAAATATAAAATGGCACCCCAAATATGTAAAATGCACATTAACATGTTCTACTATGATTAACACATCATATGGCATCATTAAAACAACAAAAGAATCATTAAAAAATGATTTTTCGAATTTTCAAAAAAAGGGCCGAAATAAATGCGTAAATAGAAAAAAATATAAAAAAAATATAAAATGGCACCCCAAATCTGTAAAATGCATATTAACATGTTCTACTATGATTAACACATCATATGGCATCATTAAAACAACAAAAGAATCATTAAAAAATGATTTTTCGAATTTTCAAAAAAAAGGCCAAAATAAATGCGTAAATAGAAAAAAATATAAAAAATATATAAAATGGCACCCCAAATCTGTAAAATGCACATTAACATGTTCTACTATGATAAACACATCATATGGCATCATTAAAACAGCAAAAGAATCATTAAAAAATGATTTTTCGAATTTTCAAAAAAAGGGCCAAAATAAATGCGTAAATAGAAAAAAATATTAAAAAAATATAAAATGGCACCCCAAATCTGTAAAATGCACATTAACATGTTCTACTATGATTAACACATCAAATGGCATGATTAAAACAGCAAAACAACCATTAAAAATTGATTTTTCGAATTTTAAAAAAATGGGCCAAAATTCATGCGTAAATAGAAAAAAATATAAAAAATATATAAAATGGCACCCCAAATCTGTAAAATGCACATTAACATGTTCTACTATGATTAACACATCATATGACATGATTAAAACAGCAAAACATATTAAAAAAAAGTATAAATACCTATTTTTGATGAATTTCTGAAAAATGACCCATCGAGCTTTGATTCAAAAAAATCTATAATATAATGTATTTTTATCTCAAATACCTAGCCAAAGTTGGTCGAAATTAGTAGTAGAAGGAGTGAGAAACAGTTTGGAAGCAATAGGTTTCAAAAAAACAGCAAAAACAGAGATTAAAATGAAAAAAAAAAAAGTTACCATTATGGGCCCGATACGGGCCCGTAACGGCCGTTACACCCCGTAACGGGCCCGTATCGGCCGATACGGGTACAAAATCTCGTAACGGCCGATACGACCCCGAAACGCGTAACGGTTCCCACCGTTACCGTTACGTATCGGCCGTTACGGCCGATACGTAACCGTTTTAACACACCTTGGTCGTGGGTCTAGCAGACTATGCCACTCAAAGAAATGGTCCATGTCTGCTAACCAGTCAGAAAAAACTTTGGGGGTCCAGTCTCCCGTCAAAACTGGGGGCAGCAACCTTGATGCTCTTCATGACCCTAGAAACGGTCCTTGTGCTCACGATTTCTCTGGGTGCTGACGACACACCCCATCATGGCCCTCCCATTGGACGGGAAGAACAGGATCACGATTGTGTGTGGGTGGTAGTGGATACACCCCATCGTGTCTGTTGCCAAGCCCACGGGCTTGGTCTGTGCCCAAACCATCCCTAGGCAGATCAGGGCCCACAACTTGGCATTGATCGACAACCCTAGTGTCGGGGGTCGTTTGGGTTCCACCTATAGTGGCGGTTGGAATAGCAGCCTCTAGACGCACAACTCTCTCCTCTAGACTCGTGAACCTACTATCCTGATGTGCAAACTGCTGCGTGATATTATCCCTCAAGGTTCGAAACTGTTGATCCATTCTCTTAGTTAGGTCCTCCATAGCCTTGGTAAATTGATCGAAGTCCATGGTGTAATGGAGACTGAATCCACGACCAGTGCGCATGGGCATACACCAGGAATGACGAGTGAATGGTCCTAGATTTATGTGCGAGAAAGGGTAAAAGCAATGATACCAATGCAATACAACTACCCTGTATGGCCTAGATCTATATGAGGACTCAACAAAACCTAGGAAAAAGGGTTGACTAAACTCAACGAAATATGCCTCCTACGCAGAGCGGTCACGCGGGTCGAGGGTTTCTATAGAAAATTTTTACTACAAAGACGGATTGACAAGAAACTGACCTACACTAAAACCGATCTCTGATACCAACTTTGATGTAGAGACATGTGATGACCTAATCCTAGATGCATGTATAATCAGGTTAAAGAATATTTAAATAAATACACCAATTAACTAACTGTTTCCAATCAAAGGGATTAGGTAAATCTCAACACAAAGATGAGGTTATTCCGTCAGGATCATGCCACTTAGCATAAAATCACGTAAACAGAAAAAGGGGAGGGCCTCGGGATATGAGGATATCCTAGATCTTGCATAAGTTAGTCCACGATTAAGCTTGTATCTGATTCTACCGACTAACTATCCCTCTTTCTGTTTGAACTAGAAAGAGGATATTTAGAGAGGAACGAAAGGGGTGAAGGATGAGGGGTTCGAGATGAAGAAGGTATAGGTCCTTTTGTCGTCAAAAGAAAAGAATGAGGATGATTCTTAACTTTTCTTGCACCTCGAAGATCTTAGAAAGAGGAAAACCTGAAATCGGGGTAGAATCCTCAACACCCAAGGGCCAATCCTGAAACTCTAATCTCTTGAATAAAGAGGAAGAAAAGAGACGAATTTCTATTCATTCAATAATAATGAAAATAGAGTTTCTCACAACGTATATATAAGCTATGGGAAAAGTAAAAGTGCACTAAAGCCCCTGGAAACAAGAAAAATAACAAAAAGACGAAAAATAAATGAAGTTTCAATAAAAGCCTTGAAACAAGAAAAAGAACAAAAAAGTCTAAAATTAAAACACCTGTGTAGTAGGGTGTGAAATTTGACCTATGGATCTATGGTCGGGGTGAACACCCATGTGGTAGGGTGTGAAATTCGACCCATGGATCTATGGTCGGGGTGCGGTCATGCCGCTTCTGGACTTGTAGCTCGTCAGAAAGTGGGCCCGATGGACCCATCGTCCATCCACATCAACTCCTCCGCTTTGGTACTCTGTTGGTGACGCCTCCTCCTCTGATACACTCTAAAGGGTGCACCACTGATGTCCGCATCAGCCTTTCAATAATATCATATCATGTTTTATATCCTTTAGATTCTAAAGCATCCCTCTATAAATCTAGTTTTGTGTTTACGCTTTCCCTTGTCTTGTCAATCAAAACTACATCATTTGCAAACAACACACACCATAGATTCTCTCCCCACAAATGCCTCGTTAACTCGTTCATAACCAATGTGAAGACATACAAGCTCAATGCCAACCCCGGTGCAGATGCCTCATTAACTCGTTGACAACCAATACTTGGCATGTCTTTACATTTTATAGACTTTGTGTATACATATCACATTCGTGTAGCCTCCTTTTTAATGGTAAATTTTATATTACATTTTTCATAGCCCATTCTAACCTATTTCGTTAGATTTTATTTTATTTTATTTTTTTTTTTTAAATTTTTTTGAGTTACTGAAATTTTTTAAGGGAGTTGCCCAAGGGTGGGAAAAGAATACAAACCCAACTCCAAAGCAAAAAACCAAGAATCAAGATTAATAGACTTGGCTACCTTTACAAGAGGGACCCATTCATAGACCGCATATTTAATTAACCAAATGGTCTTATCGACAGAGTTACACTTGCTATTGAAGCACTGGGCGTTGTGGGCCTTCCAAATGTACCACAGAATCCCCAAACAGACAAGTCTCCAGATTTCTTTCCAAGGACTCTAGAAAGCAACAACCCTGTGCAGAACCCATAAAAGAAGATCCACAAAAGTCGGCATCACCCAAGAGACTTGGAAAAGCAAGAAGTGGCTCCACACCTTGCAAGCAAAAGAACAATATAAGAAGAGGTGATCAACCCACTCCGCATCTTCTGTACACATCAAACAAATGTTGGGGAGGATAAGGGATTTCTTCTATAGATTGTCTAGCGTTAGAACCCTTTTCCTACCAACAAACCAACCAAAAGCGGCGATTCTTGGGGGCTCTCCATAAGACCAATGATGGAACGGAAAAGATATCCGAGCAGCTGGCTTGGAGATAAAGCCATAGAAGTATTTAACCGAGAATACTCCCAAGCTGTGTATTTTCCAAATCATTGAGTCTTCTTCCTGAGGCAAGGGAACGTAGATCTTCAAGAAATCAAGAAGACTAAGGAATTCATCGAATTCCGCATCTAAAAGGTTTCTTCTACATGGGGAGACCACACAACCGAACCACTCTCAATGGAGTAGCATCGATTGACGGAAATGAAGTGGTCCGAAGAGATATGAGCAATGCCCAGGAATCTCTCTTGTAAAGTGGTGCCCCCACACCAAAGATCGACCCAAACGTGAATCCGGTTCTCCTTCCTCAACAAGAAGGAGACAGCTTGCTGAAACTTAGACTCCATAGTCCATAGAGACTATCGCCTTCCAAATGTGAGAAGCTTGGTAGAGGGAAGAAGATATTATGCTCCAATCTCATCCCTATGTTCCGTACTTAGTTTCTTACCATTTGACTAAAATATACTGCCAGATCTGAGAATGTTAATTTCTTATATCTATGTGGTTTTTCATTCTCCTAGTCCATCTGCATTCCAGTGTTTTTGTCTTCAGTTATCTTCCGTGGTTTATATAAGAGCCTTTTTCTCTAGCTAGCTATGGATTCCTTGACATGAAGGGTCTGGGTTTTTTTAGAAACACCAAGATATGGAAATGGAAAATGTCCATGGAATACTTAGGAAATGGGGAACTGTGGAATCCAACAATAATTTTGTTATTTGGTTTGGAGTGTTGTTTTCTACGAAATATTAAAAGGCCAATGGCCAAACAGCAAGAGCTGTCCATCGTAAATGTGGAAATCTACATTTTTTATTTTTTATTTTTTTCTGGGAAACGGTTTCACTTGTTTTTTGAGGAAAAGCTTTGTAAATGTAATCATTTCCCCTCTTTTTGGTTTCGCAAATAGGGGAAATTGTCACATCGGTGGAATTCATATTCTTTTCCATGGTTTTTCTATCACCTGTTGATTCCTTGCATGGTATGGTATGGTATGTTGTGTCATATATGTGCAATTATCTGAAAAATTGCATTATTTAACTATGTATTATGCTAAAAGAAATCGTAAAATAAAGAGTTTATCCTCTATTTCAATATCGAAAAACCTGTATTCTTTAGTTCAGTAGATTTCTATCTATTTTAGGCTTGTTATATCAGTTTGGATTTTAGGTTTGCTTCTATTATTCCTCTCCCTTGGTTTGGTGCCTCTTTTTCACTTGTGAGGTTATACTATACAGAGCGACAGCTTCAGCTTCATAATCAGTGAACATGGCAGACAAGGCAGTTACCATTCGAACTAGGAAATTTATGACGAACCGTCTCCTCTCGAGGAAGCAGTTTGTGAGTCTTCTATCCTCATTTTCCTTCACCCTTGCATGCTTTATCTTCTAGGGAGTAGAAAGTAAGGTTTTCAATAACGGAAACAGTGGTTGTAACGGCTACTGTCATTACCATTACAATAAAGCTGTTATGGCCATTTAGAAATTAAAATAAAAAAATTTTAAAAAAAAAAACCTGTATCAGCCCCGTAACGGGGCTGTAATGGCCATGACGACCCCCTTGTGCGTAACAGCCCCCCACATTGCTGTTGCATAACTGTTTTTGAAAACCTTGGCAGAAAGGTGAAATTCTGATATTCTTGGTTGTCTTTTGTGTCACATAGGTCATTGACGTTTTGCATCCTGGAAGAGCTAATGTATCTAAGGTGTGGATTTACTCCTGCTCTCTTTCATGCAGATCTGCAACTGTATTCCATCAAATTTTCCCTTGATTTACGTGTGTTTTCTGTACTTTTCACCTTCTATAGGCGGAGCTGAAAGAAAAACTTGGTAGGATATATGAGGTGAAGGACCCAAATGCTATCTTTGTATTCAAATTCCGCACCCATTTTGGTGGGGGCAAATCAACTGGTTTTGGTCTGATTTACGATTCTGTTGAGAATGCCAAGAAGTTTGAGCCCAAATACAGGCTCATCAGGGTACGTCAATTTCCCTTACAACCTTGCTTTAGTCTGTTTATTCTTTCTTATGAAGTGATTTGCCGATTTTTTGTTGTGCCTTTGAACTCCACATAAGTTACATGTATATGACTGATCCCCTACAAGCAGTTGTATGAAGACTAATTACCTGCACCAAATTGTATGAGGGCTAATCACCTAGAACCACTTGTACGCTACACCTACAAGCTTGTTTTTGCCTTCATAATTTTTGTCTTCCAATTTTTCCATATATTTCCAAGGGCTAAATGGTTGTATGAGAGGGTTGTAACTTAACTTACAACTGGTTGCAGATGAACATGCCTTTCAGCCTTTATTGATGTTGTAGTTGCAGTTTTGTTCATTTCAAATTATCTCGTTTACTTGTTGCCTAGATTTTAGTGAACATGCCTTCCCCGGTTAGTATTCCGAGTGATTATTATATCTTCCACGAATGAATTTCCATTAAAAAAAATGACTTCCTGGGATATAATTGACTGTGTACGCATTGGACGCTAGTTTTTAGTTTAGAAAGCCATTTTTTTATTTATTTATTTTTGGTTATTATGTTTTTGTAATAGATCTGTAAAAATGACTGAACTATCTGTATGCTTTGGCTGCCTTGCATGCTTATTTATTTTGAGAAAGATGTTCATGTTTTATGCCGATTGGGCAGTCCTCTGGCTACGTTCCCTTTTTCTCTCCCTGCTTCCCTTTTTTTTGGTAAATTTGATTTTCATTGATAAAAGAAAAAAGTGTTAGTCTCTGATTTCTACCTTTTAATTTGGTGGTTTGCTTTCTTTCTTGAGTTTACATAATTGCTATATAGGGATTTTGTAAATTTTGTTAGAGCTGCTATGTGCTCTTTATGCAGGTTTTAAGTGGGGCCCACAGTTTGGTAATCCAGACCATTGGTCAGTTGTGCCCCAATGTGGATGAAATATGCCTAAAATATCTCCTTCATGGCACAATCCTAACCTTTCATGTTTGTAGTCTACAGAGAAGATTTTTTTGATGAACGAAAAGAAAAACAACGAAACATGATTCAACGAGGGAGACATGTCCCAAATGACATCAACTGCTCCACAAGCAGCAGACGCCCAACCCACAATGCCCAGCCCCACAACCATAATCCCAGACCTCTACCAGAGATGTCTCATCCCACTATGAGAATCACACTTTTACAAACCCATACCTTAGCCAGCCTATCCTGTAAGTCATTGGCTTAGCGGTCCACATGAGTAAAAGAGATGTCAAAGGCCTTGCTCAGGTCTCTCGCCTCTTTGACCAGATCTGCCACATCTACAGCTGCTGGATGAATGACCCCAATGGTGACCTTGGAATCACCTTTCACGATGACTAGCTTTGCCTGGTGAGAATTTTAATGTCTACGGTTTGAAGGTTAAGAAGAAAAATACGACAATGGTAAACAGTCAACTGAAAAAAGGTCATAATATTGGTGTTTTGAATTTTCTAATCTAGGATTTTTTGGGGCATGCTCCATATACAGTACGACACAACATACAAATGGTGTAGGTTACCTAGCCATGGTCTCACTTGTCAGATTTGAGAAACTATATATATCATACAAAGTTGCCAGATGAATGAAGAGTACCCCGAGAGGGGGGAGGGAGGCAGGGAGGGAGGGACGAGTGAGTTTTTACAAATGTTGTAGGTTACCTAGCTATGGCCCCTGTTGTTAGAGTTGAAAACTTGTGCATAGTGTGCAAAGATTTGGTCAACACACCATATAAGTCCTTTGCAATTATTTACTGATTGGAAAGGTCACGTTCCACATGCAACAATCCATGGAAACTAGTTCTTTATTTGTGTTTATGAGTTTTTATTTATTTATTTTTATTTTTTTGAGAAGTTAATTTGTGTTTATGAATTATGATCAGAAAACATTTTTTTTTTTTTTTTTCTATTTTCAATATGTAAATGGTTCGATACATAAATGTATGTATTTATGTTTATGCTTGCTTTGACTAAATTGATCTTTCTCCAACCAAAAAAGAAAAGAAAAAGCAGAGTATATTTTCTTTCCTTAAAATGTAAGAGAACTCGAGAACACACAGAGTGTGAGTGAGAAAGCGTGTTGCACTATGAAGAGAAGTTTACAACTTTGAAGAGTTGAGTTCCAAATGAGGAGCCTTCCACCTGATATAGACTCGGGGACTTTCTAGAGGTCCTACATCAATGGCTAGGATTATGCCATGTGGCTTTCATGCAACAGCTAAGAACCCTCTATAAACTTTCTAGAATTTTCCAAATTAGTCTGGCTACCAAAACTCTCTAGAGAATTTTGAAAACTTTCAGAGATCTACTCAAACTCTATGATGTTCTATCTATTTATAAAATTCTCTTCACAACAATTCTTTAGTACATTCTCGATTTGTCTACTCTCTTCTAAGGGGCTTTTTGGATACCTGCATTTGCCTGTAAAGGCTTTACAGGTTGTAAACACGCCTTTAGCTGTAATATGAAACCTGGCAAAAAAAGTGATGTTTCAGATTACAGGTAAAGTCTTTACAGCTAAAACGACATTATACATAATAAAACAAAATGGTTGATACACTCATGATGTGTGGGACTCAGGCCCACCATAATGTGTATGGTACATCCAATCTGTCCATCATGTGCTTCCCTTGATGTTCTCCTATGGCCCTAAAAAACAGCTTGATTGATCATCAAATGGACCACACGAGAGGGAAGGATGGGGTGTCCACCATTAAAAACTTCCAGATTGCATTTGGGGCCCATTGTGATGGGCGGAGGACATCCAATCCATCCAGTGCATGCACGCCTTGATGCTCTCCCAGGGCCCCAAAAAAATCAAGTCTCTTTATGTGATTTGCCTATTTTGGTGGGATTTACCGCCCCAAGCTCTGTGTTGTGAATACCTCCTTCATACATTGTAAATGCTCTACAAGTTAGCCAAACACATAATCTGTTTACCTGTAAATGGATCACCACTTAAAAAGCCAAACAGATTAGCATGTAAACAGTTTACACAATTTAAAACTTTACAGGTATCCTAACGACCCCTAATATGTACAAGCCTCACATATGTACAAGTAGAGCTAGAAATGGCTAATTCATGTTACAACGTCTATGCCTATGACATTTCTTCCCTGCCTGCTGCATTGATGCCCTTGTCATGACCTTGTGGATGAGACTTTGGGTGTGATCCTCCAGTCATTGTATTGTCTCATTCTGCTTGTAGCCATATGTGGCGTGAGTGGTTGTTGCTCCTTACTCCAACAGTCCAGCTATGATCCGTAACTTTTCTCTCCCTTGACAACTTCCCCCTGGGTTGCCTCACTTTGGTACAAAGAGCTTTTCCCCTTCATAACAAAGATAATTCTTTCAAGGTACCTTAATCCTTTATGAGCCAATCATACAAGGCCCTTAGTCATTGGGCAATGCCCCAACATTTCCTTAATGTGGTTGGGCATACTCCCCTTCAAGAGGTTCAGTGTAGCCGCCTCTCTTGGCTTAAGTGAGACCAACTCAAATTTTTGCTCTGCACATAGCCAACTCATCTCCGTCACCAGGTTGGTACTCTAGCATCACGTCAGACTCTTCCAAGCAGTCCTGCTAATGTGCACACTGAAGTATAGTCCTTGAACTTCCCAAGGAACATCTCTCTCAAGTTTGCTGTCTTCTCTATCTCTTGTGAAATTGATCCCCTGAACGATCTCCTAATCCCATACTTTTGCTACTTAATGCATGGTTTTATGCTCATTGAGATCCTTGATTGGTTGCATGACCGACACCCTCTCAATCCTGGCCTTTCACATGCATGCCGCCGGTACTAATACCATGGAAGGAAGTTCCCCATCCATGATGTAGAATGCCCTGAGAAAGGGCATTGGGATCACCTTAGCCATGCTTGGGAAAGTCCATACTCAGGATAACTTTGAAATTATCCATTGAAGCAATAGATAGACACATCTTGCCTCTTCACTCACCTATGTGTAGCTCCACATCCTTGGCCACACCTTCGATGGATTTGGCTTCTGAGTTAATTGCCTTCATCCTGCTGGAGTCCTTCACAGCCCCTAGACTGAATTGTTTCACCTCACCTATGATGAAGTTATGAGTCGCCCCCATGTCTATCATGTTTCAAGTGGGCTTCCCATTGATGCGTGCACAGGATGTACACATGTACAAGTAGAGTTAGAAGTGGCATAGTCACTTGACAATCTCCACGCCCGTGACATAATGTTCTCTATTTGTCTACATCTTAAAGCCATTGCTATTGTTATTTCTCTCCTATAATTGTCTTCAATGTACTATCCATGGCAGATAACAATCATCTGTTTCCATCTCAAATTCTTTTCTTTAGCGTGAGAAGTTAAAGATTAATAGATAGATGTGTGCATCTTCTTGTCTATTTGGCTGACACGACCTGGATTATCTCTACTAGGATAAGTTTCTATCTATTTCTTGTTTTAAGTTTGTGAGTAGCTATGTTGACGTTTTGGCAGAATGGGCTAGCTACCAAGGTGGAGAAATCAAGGAAACAGATGAAGGAAAGGAAGAACAGAGCAAAGAAAATCCGTGGTATTAAGAAGGTGAAGTGAACAGTTTTCTTTGCTTTGCTTTTGTTTTGCAAGACATGAATCCTTTGTAGGATTATAATCCCATCAGCCACGTTACTGTGTTATCTCTACTTCTCATCTGTTTTTCCACTGAAATTCTTTCTTGCTTCATGTGCAGACCAAGGCTGGAGATGCGGCCAAGGCAGGGAAGAAGAAATGATGTGGTGTGGTTCTATTTTTCTTTTTTCCTGTGCGGTTTTGGCGTCATTCGCATTCTAGGATCTATGTTTGTTACTAGTGGGATTTTTTATTGAACCCAAGTGAACTTGACATTTGAATGCAGCAATTAGAAAAAGCATCTTGTTCAATTTAGCCGTGCACGTTAAAAAAGAAAAAGAAAAAGAAAAACAACATTCAAGTCTTTAGTAAATCTTTATTTTTCACCAATTTTACAATTGAAGGTTATCTGTCTCATTTGCATGATAATGCATTTCTATGGACAGCTGCTTTGGAAAGTGGACCTTGTTTGATCAACTTGGCAGTGGAGCTGGTTTAGATGGGCATGGTTTGTTGATGCAATTCCTGCAACCATTGGTTTTTTTTTTTTCCGTAGCCCATACTGCTCCTTGAACATTCAAGTTACTGCAGGCATGGTTTGCAATGCTCTGGTGGTGTCTGCATGTCTTCACCCACACCCATTCCATTACATGTGAATGCACGGTCATGTATTGGTGCATGGTCGTCCTGTGGTTCCTAATGATATCTGGATAGTTAATGGGCAAAATGGTATAATTTATGAGGCCATGCTGGCCACTACCACGCTGCTATATCACCACCATAGCTTCTCAAGCACCTAACGCTCTACCAAGGAAACCTGTTTTTAGAAGCTAATGCGACTCTCCTATCCCGTGACCAAGTCTTCCAAGTTTCAGCAATATTTTCTGTATCACCACTTCAGTGATACTGATAACACTGTTTAAAAAATTTCAGGTGTTGGGGATGTATTTCCTGTACTGGTAATGTGGATTTGAACACTTATTCATTTCTTGTGGATCGAATCTTCCGTTCAGGGGAAATTGCGGATTGGAAGCTCGGTGGGTTGGAATTATGAAAATTACAAAAAAAGAAAATTCAATTTTCCAGATTTTGTTGGGGGTTTGGTTAGGGACTGGATTTCAACACTACAGTTTTTGTGAATCAAATTTCTAATTTGAGGGAAAATTTTGAGAAGGGAAAAAAGCCTGGGTAAAATACTATGAAAAAGAAAAATTAAAAGCAGAAAATTTGATTGGTTTTTAGGATTTTTTTTTTTTTTTTGGAGATCCGTTTGAGGAGTGGATTTTGACAACTATTTCATTTTTGAAATTTTCTTCAATATTTAAAATTTTGAAAATGCAAAAAAAAAAAAAAAAAAAAACATTTTTACTTTTAAAAAATGATATTGTTTCATGTAAAACATAATATTATTTTTGTCTATTTGTGGATGAATTTTAATGAATGATGCGTCACAAATTTTGATTATTTTTTTTCAAGTTATAAAAATTATGAAAAATAGAAATAATTATCTACTTTGAAAAAGTAATTATTTCATAATCATGCATAATCATACATGCACCTATAGATGGATGTAGGCTATATGTATGTGTAGATGTGTGCATTTATGTATGGATGTATTAGAGTATAGATAGACATGTATACATGGGTGGGTGGATGGATGTATTAGTGTATACATATGCATGGATGGATGGATCCTATATATGTGTATGTATGAGTGGATGGATGTGTGTGTAAAAAGAAAAATAAAAGATAAAAAAGCACACATGTACCATCCACACTACCCAAATTGTGTAGCACATTATGGGAAGATAATATGGAAAATCATTTTCTTCCATCATTCCTGACCATTGAATTGATGTATATCAAATGGCATTCTAACCATCGAATTGATGGATATCTAATGGATTGTTGTGGTCAAATTTAAAGAGCAAAATGAAATGGTAAATATCATGTTCCTAAGTGATTTTGGATTGGCCTGCAACTTTTTAAAATAGTTGTGATCTATCATAAGAGTTTGACGCCAAAGAAGAAGGCACTTTTAACCGCCTGCAACTTGACTTGACACGAAAATCACTGAAAATCACTCTCCTCTAAAAGTATAAAGGCACAGGCTTATGTGAAAATATGAAACAATTGAGTGAAATTTTGAGTTTCCCCTAACGTATTAAGAAATCCTTAAAATCAAATAATTTCATTTTTCTTATAAAATCTTTTTCTATACATTCTCAATTGTTTTGAGACTAGCCCACCCCAGGTTTGTAAAGGCCTCATTTATTTTTTAATGCCAAAACATCTCAATAATGTAATTCACTTGATGGAAAGCTCACATCTCACACAGGAACTCTACAGTTTTCTGACATATAAGATTCAATGCATGGTGGACCATAGTTTGATTATCCCAACTGTCCTGCCTTGAAAATTTCCATATTGGAAAATCACAACCATATTAATGCAGATTGGCCCACTTAGAAAATGTTACATGGATTGTAAAATCACAGCCTGATTTTCATACATGGAATATTCAGTGGGGCCCATCAGATGAATCTGTATATAGCTCGGCCTCCCACACAGTTTGTAGGATTTGACAACCAATACACATTCAACATACATGTGTGGCAGCCCACCCAATGACCAATCTAGCACCATTTCCAGGGCATTATAAAGGACCAACATTTCGAACGCTTTGGGACATTGGTATCCACATAAAACCAAGAAAATCAGAATCAGGAAATGCAGTGCCATAAATGAGAACAGGCTGTAGTCCTTTTTGGATACACCTTCAAAATTGGCATTCTATGCCTAAATGCCTTTCTAAACCAAACCTCAGTTCCAATGCTGCTTTTGGATGCACTTTCACAAACCCCATTTTCATCCTCAGCTATAACCACTAAAAAGCCAACTCAATAAAAACCAATTTGGTATTTTTAAAGTAGATTGACAAAGTCAATACATACTAGGCTGTTGCAAGGAACTCCCTTCTGCAAAGGAGGTTGCGTCCAAAAGGCCCTTTGAGTAAAATTATAAAGTACCCGGGTTCAAGTCTTGCTTTTGTTCATGCCGAACCCACCAAGCATACATGTATGTCAATCCAGATAGGGCACACTGTGGATGGAGCTAACCCTGAAAATCACACTGATTGAACAAATATATTCATTCAATTGGTTGCTGTCAAATGTGCAGCGGAAACCAAAAATAAAATTTAAAAAAATGGTCACTCTCCTAATTCAACGGGTTAAATCCGATGGCTAAGATCCCCCAATCAATGCAATTTTCAGGCTTTGCTCCATTCACTTGACACTTGACTTATCCCTTAAAAGAAATGCAATCCAACCTCAAGGAAGAAGAACCTTATAATTCAACTTCTCTCTCTCTTTATCCTTTTTTTTTTTTTTTTTTTCAATTTTCTTTTTTACTTAATTGACAGCAACTTTATTTTTGGTGGAATTCTAATGATCAGTGCACGGTCTTTTGATACAATGGCTTCATAAATGTTATTCAAGACAAAGAACTTTAAATGAGAGCCACAAAACAACCAGAAAAACCAAACCAAGAGCACCTCTTTCTTTCATGGTTCGAAAACCATGTTCTGTGTCTCCTGCTTCACTGACTGGAACAGCACAGAAGATAGATAACGCTCTCCGAAACTGGGGAAAACCACCTGCATAGAGATTCTCAGTTATAAGCATAGCTCTAAAACTCGATGACTCAATTCAAAACTCAGAAGAGTTGATGACATATTGAGCCAAGTAACTAGGGAACTCAAAATCAGTGTTGCTCAGTCCCGAATTGACAAGAGTCACCAATTTAGTTCTCTAACTCAAATCAACTTGATGCAACTCATGATGACCCTAACCATGTCAGTCACCCATGGAAAAAAAATTTCCTTATAATAGAAGTAAAAGGAAGCTGGTGAATTTTAAACTAACCACCGACACTATAGAAGAGAATGTCTATAACCAATGCTTTCATCAGGGAACTATTTTAAAAATCTCTTACTACTTTAATTTAAAGGAATTTGTATTTAAAAACCAAGTCAAGCCAAGTGTAGGCCCAATCTATCCTTTGAGTTCAGGCTTTGAGGCCATGGTTACAAGTAACATGAAGCTACCTGAGCTGATTTCTGATGGTAGAACTTCAACCATATATAAAATCATGCTGTCACTTGAAAACATTAGTTTGACACAGCCCACACACTCTTCTGCACATGGCTATGTGCATAAGACATTGGAGACATGCACCAGGTGAGCCGCACCATGGAGATGACCTTCTCCAAAATCAGGTTGGCCACACCATAGAAAACAATGTCATCACCTGGTGGGTGTTGTCCTAGTGAAGCCTGTGAAATGTTACAGCCAGTAAAAGAAGCTTATGTAACTATCTTTTAATAGAAAGGGCATTTCATTTTTAGCATCTGTAGAAAAACCCAAAACTGAAAAACAACCAATATTCTTATTTGAATTAATGTCTTCCTGGAAAGTCCAAAGTGAAATTTCTGAAGGACGAGACAAGGATATGAAAAGCAGAATAGAAGTAAATAACATCTGATGGAAGAAACAAGGGAATAATAGGACTTACAACAATGAGCTTTCCAGCATTTTCTGGCCTCTTTGCAATCTTAATTGCAGCAGCAGCTGCTGCTCCAGATGATATCCCAACCTGTATGTTCACCCTCAATCATCGTAGATAAGTAAAAAGAAAAACTGAAAAAAAAAGGCAGGCTTTCACACCCCAGATAAATATGCAAAAACAAACAGCAGGAAAACTCACCAGCAATCCTTCTTTGAGAGCAAGAAGCTTTGCAGTTTCAATAGCTTCATCACTTGAGATCTGGGAATTACACAGAAGTATGAGTTTCATTAAAAAAGGGTATTGATGTAGAGCGGGTCGCAGACACTTTCATGTCCAAGATGGACCAGAGAAGGCCCGATCGGAGGAGGAAGTGATCAGGGCCATCAGAACCCTAAAACAGGCATATCTCGCAAACCGGAATGAGTTATTCAACGTACCATTTACGATTTAGAGGTAGGAGAAACTACTTTAGCCACCCAACCGGCTATGCTGAGTTGCCCACGCTGGATTTGCGAGATTCCATCAGATCGACAGTCGAAAGTCCTTTTTAATTCCGTTTTTACTATTTATAATAAGTTTTAGTTCGATCACAACTCTTGATCCTTTAAGCTTTAGGAGTCGTGCCCAACATGAAAAGGGCTTAGAAAAATTAGGAGAATAATGTGGTTAGGCCAAATTGGACACTTACTATTTTTGGCCGAAAACCATGAAGTCTAGTAGAAATCATGACAATCAATAAATAGTAAGTTTACTATTTAGTAAGTCACGTTTTTTAGGGAGTTTGAGTTGGAGTTTGATTCTGAAACTTCTTCCTAGGTTTGGTATCACTATTTAAAGGATTGTAAATTTGTTTTTATGAGGAGTCAATCTATTTTCGAATTTATTAGAATTTATTTTATTTTATTTTATTTTTCTATTTTTCCTTGTGGATTCCAGGAATCTCTGTGAGGAGTCCAGAGAAGCTCCGTGAATTCGGAGTAATTATCCCATTGAGGAAGACAGTGACTGACTCATCACGTCCATCCCTGCGTCAATTGGTATCAGAGCGAGGACTCCCCTCAGACCGATGGCAAATTATGAAGGAATGGACCAAAATCTCGTGGACGGTGATCCAGGGATTCATTATCCTTTGGAAAAAATGAAAGCTTTCCATTGGGAGAGTCAGTTGACCATGCAAGGGTTGCAGGCAACCCTCGACCGTCTTGTAGATACGTTAATTCCACCCCGAGCTTAAGGCAATGTTTAGCTGCTCGTGGTTGCTATACGGCACAACCCAAATTTCCATAGGGCACTACCGAAGGTGAATTGTAGGGCTTCCCCAGATGAGTCGAGCTCCAGCAACGAGGACATCAATGGCGACTTTGCCCGACGACCAGTCCATGGAGGCGATCGAGTAGATCGTGCTGAAAGAAACTATTAAGGTAAGGTCGAACTTCCCAGTTTTAATGACTTATTACGTATAGAAGATTTCCTCGATTGGTTAGCCGAAATAGAACGATATTTTGATTACATGGATGTGTCGAAACATAAAAATATGAAATTAATAGCATTCAAATTAAAATCCGATGCTTCTGCATGGTGGGAGCAATTATAACTCTCACGTGCCTAACAGAACGAGGCGCCCATCCGATCATGGCCATGGATGACATGCCTTCTTTGATCACAATTCCTCCTAGTGATTACGAGCATGTATTGTTCCAGCAATACAAAAATTGTCAATAGGGGAATCGAACCATCACAGATTACACCGAAGAATTCTAGTGGTTGGCAATGCAAAATGACCTGTCAGAAACCGAGTTGCAAAAGATAGCATGATTTATAGGTGGGTTACGATCGACAATTCAGGACCGAATTCAGATGCACCCAGTTAGAACTGTGGATGAAGTGGTTCAATAGGCAGGTAGGGCAGAAATGTAGCTTGCACGAGTCCCTACTTGGCCTTATCCTTCAACTTGGCCCCCCATGACGAATCCCACACAAAATTCAGTGCTGGCACAAGAAAAAGAACCAGTAGGAGGACGTCCTTAACCTCCTGCAACCGCAGACCGTGAAACGGGAAGCGGCCCCGGCCCATATAGGCCTCAACATGTAGCACCCACAACAGCGGGTCCGAGTAAGATTCCACATCCTTATGGTGGGCTAAGGCCGAACACTTGTTACCGCTATGGCTAACTAGGCCACTTATCAAACACCCGCCCTCAATGCCCCGCAGCCCACTTGACCATTAACGAAGGAGGCACTGAAGGTGATGCAGCTGAAGAAGACCCTGGATTTAATGAATATGAACAAAGAACTAAGGAAGGAGCTGAAGACGAATAATGGTTGGCCGAGGATCAGGGTGAATCCTTGGTCGTGAAACAATTATTGTACACCCCATGGAAGGAATTGCATATATAACATCACAATATATTCCGTACGCGGTGTACCATCAACAGCAAGGGCTGTTATGTAATCATAAACAATGGCAGTAGCGAGAACATCATCTCGAAGGTGATGGTGGACAAGTTGCGGCTATCTACATCAAAACATCCTTCCCCTTACTCGATTGGCTGGATAAAAAAGGTAAACGAGACCAAGGTGAACGAGACCAAGGTACTGTCTCGTTTTCAATTTGTAAAAATTATAATGATCAAGTACTTTGTGATGTTGTCGACATGGAAGCATGCCATATGTTACTCGGTCAACCATGGCAATCGGATCATGATGCGATCCACCGAGGATGAGATAATGTTTACGTCTTCGTCAATGATGGTCGAAAAATGGTCCTTGCCCCTATGGCACCAAAGAACCACCTTGAAGCTTCTAAAGTAGAGGGGAGTTCCCTCCTAACCATTTAGGATTTCATGGAGGAATCAAAGGAAACTGACAAGGTGTACGCCGTGGTGGTAAAGGGCGAGGAATTGGAGCCCTTAAACATTCCTCCAAGTTTAAGGCCATTGTTGAATGAATTCAAAGAAATTTGGCCCGATGATCTTCCCAATGGATTGCCTCCCATGCAAGATATTCAACACCATATTGACCTTGTCCCGGGGTCCAGTTCACCCAATCGTCCTCACTATCGGATGAGTCCGAAGGAGTGCGATATTCTGCAAGGGTAAGTGGATGAATTGATCCGTAAGGGTCTAATCCGAGAAAGCATGAGCCCATGCGCCGTATCGGCCCTATTAACTCCAAAGAAAGATGGGAGTTGGTGGATGTGTGTCGATAGCCTGGCGATCAACAAGATTACCATAAAATACATATGTCCCATACCAGGGCTGGACGATAGGCTGGACATGCTTGATGGTGTAAAATTATTTTCTAAATTGGATTTAAGGAGCGGTTACCATCATATTTGAATACAATCAAGTGATGAGTGGAAGACAGCTTTTAAGATCAAAGAAGGGTTATATGAATGGTTGGTCATGCCCTTCGGTCTTTCGAATGCGCTTAGTACATTCATGAGGTTAATGAACCAAGTTTTAAAACCATTCATTAGGCGTTTCATAGTAGTCTACTTCGATGTCATTTTGATATACAGTTAGGACGAAGCAAGCCATATGTAACGCCTCAAACAGGTCCTTCAAGTACTCATCGAAAACAAGCTGTATCTCAATTTTTTTCAAATGCAACTTTTTGACCGATAGGTTGTTGTTTTTGGGCTTTATCGTGACATCCACGGGCATCCGGGTGGACGACGAAAAGGTGAAAGACATAAGGGAATGGCTAGTTCCAACAAACATCCATGAAGTATGGAGTTTTCACGGCTTGAATTTTAGCACCATTATGTCACCAATTACAAATTGCATGAAGAAGGGGCCATTTCAGTGGATTAACGAAGCTGACAGGAGCATTGTTGAAATCAAGAACAAATTGTCCACAACCCCGATTCTCATACTTCCCATCTTCAACAAACTGTTTGAGGTCAAATGTAATGCTTCATATGTCAAAATTGGGAGAGTTTTTATCTCAAGAAGGCAGGCTAGTAGCCTTCTACAGTGAAAATCTCAGTGATGTAAGCAAAAAGTGGTCGACCTATGAGCTCGAATTGTACGCAGTAGTCCAGACATTGGCGACATTACTTAATTCAGAGGGAGTTCATTCTTTACACATATCATCAAGCTCTCAAATTCATTAATAGTGAGGCTAACGTGAATCGTGTGCATTCTAGATAGGTTGCATTTTTGCAGGAATTCATGTTCGTTCTGAAGCACAAGTCAAGGCAACAGAACAAGGTGGCTGATGTACTTAGCCGTCGTGCTTCACTAGTTACAATAAGCAATGAGGTAGTTGGCTTCGACTATCTCAAGGAGCTGTATGCCGAGGACGGAGACTTCGAAGATGCATGGATGAGGTGCCAAAAGGGTCATTCCAGTGACCTACATATGCATGACGGTTTCTTCTTCAAAGGGAATCGACTGTGCATCCCCTAAAGTTCTATAAGAGAGCATATTATTTAAGAGCTACATAGAGGTGGCCTTAGTAGATACCTTGGGCGAGACAAGAAGCGGGCTCTTGTGAAGGAGCGGTATTATTGGCCACAATTGGTACGTGACGTAGGTAAAAAAGTGCAACGCTGCCATGTTTATCAAACCTCCAAGGGGCAATATTAGAATACAAACTTTTACACCCCGTTACCTGTGCCCAATGGTCCTTGGGAGGACTTATCTATGGATTTCATGCTTGGTCTCCCATGAACACAGCGCGGCATGGATTCATTGTTCGTGGTGGTAAATCATTTATCAAAGATGGCGCACTTTATCGTATGTGAGAAGACCACCGATGCAACACACGTGGCGAACCTACTCTTCAAAGAGATCGTGCGGCTACACGGGGTTCCCAAGACCATTACTTTTGACCATGACACGAAGTTCATTAGCCACTTTCGACAGAATTTGTACAATCAGTTCGGTACACAACTTCAATTCAGCAGTGGCTACCACCCATGGACCAATGGGCAGATTGAAGTTGTGAATCGTATGTTGGGAAACCTCGTTGTATTTCGAGTGACAAACCGAAGCAGTGAGATTTAGCCTTGTCTCAAGAAGAATTTACATTCAATAACATGGTGAACTGCACGACAAGGAAGTCCCTATTCCGAATTGTTTATGGTTGAGTGTCTCGCCACACACTTGACTTGGTCCATTTACCCAAGCTCTCGAGCACGAGTATTACAACAAAACATATGGTGGACCGAATCGTGGGCATCCATGCAGATATACAAGCCAAGTTGTATGCCTTGAATGACAAGTACAAAGAGCAAGCCAACAAGCATTGACAACAAAAGGTGTTCGAGGTGAGCGACCATGTTATGGTCCATCTACGTAAGGAGAGATTTCCGACTGGGACCTACAACAAGTTGAAGAATAAGAAGATTGGACCGGTACCGATCCTCCGAAAAATCAATGACAATGCTCACGTTGTTGATCTTTCGGATGACATGAAGATCTCACATACTTTCAACGTCGTAGACCTGACCGAGTATCATGAACCGAAGCGGGACGAGAACTCGAGGACGAGTTCTTTTAAAGTGGAGGAGACTAATGTAGAGTGGGTCGCGGACACTTTCATGTCTAAGATGAACCTGAGAAGGCCCGATCAAAGGTGGAAATGATCGAGACCATCAGAACCCTAAAACAGGCATATCTGGCAATCCGGAATGAGTTATTCGACGTACCATATATGATTTTGGGTCAGGAGAGGCTACTTTAACCACCCAACCCTGTTATACCAGGTTGCCCACGTCGGATTTGCGAGATTCCATCAGATCGACGGTCGAAAGTCCTTTTTAATTTCGGTTTTACTATTTATAGTAAGTTTTAGTTCGATCATAACTCTTGATCCTTTGAGCTTTAGGAGTCGTGCCCAACATGAAAAGGGCTTAGAAAAATTAGGAGAATAATGTAGTTAGGCCAAATTGGACACTTACTATTTTGGCCGAAAACCATGAAGTCTAGTAGAAATCATGACTTTCTATAAATAGTAAGTTTACTATTTATAGTAAGTCTCGTTTTTTAGGGAGTTTGAGTTGGAGTTTGATTCTGAAACTTCTTCCTAGGCTTGCTATCACTATTTAAAGGATTGTAAATTCGTTTCTATGAGGAATCAATCTATTTTCGAATTTATTAGAATTTATTTCTATTTTTCCTTGTGGATTCGAGGAATCTCTGTGAGGAGTCCAGAGGAGCTTCGTGGATTCAAAGTAATTATCCCCTTGAGGAAGACGGTGATTGACCTCATCACGACCATCCTTGTGTCAGGTATTCCTAATACACCCCCACTAACATACTCTGATTACCATGGCACACACTATAACCAAGCAAGAGCCACAACTAGCATGACAGGTGAGCTAAGGCCAGTTTGGTACCAACGAAATGAGAATGCGAATTTGGTAAATTCATGGATTTACATTGGATTTGGATTTGGCAAATTCCAAAATCTATTGTTTGGGAATCAAACTACAAATCCATGGATTTGGGGAGCATTAACAGAAAATGAAAATCTCTTCTTTCAAGATTTGTGAGGTGAACTTTAGTAGATGTCAGACTTGGGTTTACCCCTAAATCTCAGGATCAAGGTAAAACGAGTTATATTTAGTTTGTAAGTGATTTTAACTAATATTAATATCTCATTCAGCTACATTTTTATCAACTTTTAAATATATTGATAAATTGTAATTATAATTTTAATATGAAATATTTGGTTATGGTCGGCATGGATCACGTACCCATACCCTCTTTAAACTCATAAACTCAAATTAACTCGAAAGTCTGTCGAGTTGAGCAACTCGGTCCAGTATTTTCAACTCTTGAGCACCAAGACTCATTAATATTTAATATTTATAACTAATAAAATATTTTAGTCTTGGCTAGTCGCGTTCTGTAAAGTCAAATCATGAGAACCGAGTCTTGACTGAGTGATGCAGGAACATATGATGACTTAATCTAGATGCATGTATAATCAGGTTAAAGAATGTTCAACTAAATACACGAATCAACTAACCGTTTCCAATTAAAGAGATTAGGTAAATTTCAACACAAAGATGAGGTCATTCTGTCAGGATCATGCCCCTTAGCATTAAATCGCGTAAACAATAAAAAAGGAGTACCTAGGGATATGAGGATATCCCAGATCTAGCATAAGTCAGTCCACAGTCAAGTTTAGATCTGATTCTACTGACTAACCATCCCTCTTTTCCGTTCAAACTAGAAATGGGGTATCCACAGAGGAGCGGAACAGGTAAAGAATGAAGGGTTCGAGATGAAGAAAGTACAGGTCCTTTTGTCGTCGGAAGAAAAGGAGGATGATTCTTACCTTTTCCTGCACCTCGAAGATCTAGAAAGAAGGAAACCTGAAATCGGGGTGGAATCCTCAATACCCAAGGGCCAATTCTGAAACCCTAATCTCTTGGATAAAGAGGAAAAAAATTACGAATTTCTATTCATTTAATAATAATGAAAATAGGGTTCTCACAACGTATATATAAGCTATAGAAAAAGTAAAAGTGCACTAAAGCCCCTGAAAAAAAGAAAAATAACAAAAAAAGACGAAAAATTAAAGAAAGTGCAATAAAACCCCTGAAACAAGAAAAAAGAACAAAACGTCTAAAACTAAAACACCCGTGTGGTAGGGTGTGAAATCCGACCCATAGATCTATGGTTAAGGTGCGGTCATGCCGCTCCTAAACTCGTAGCGCAAAGGAAAATGGGTCTGATGGACCCAATGTCCATCTACATCAACTCCTCCGCTCCAGTACTCTGTCAGCGACGCCTCCTCCTCTGGTACACTCTAAAGGGTGGACCACTGATATCTGCATCAATTCTCCCCGGGTAGGAAGAATTCGCCACTAGCGAAAGTGAACTCCTGTATCTCCCGAGCAAATCAAGGTCCATGCGCTGTAGCTCTACCTCTATGATCCAAGAGTTATCTGTAATGGGCCTGTTCCTACATTTGACTAGGAATTTCTGGAAACCCCCGGAGTGAGTGGAAACCGCCTCGGAGTCCAAAATTTCCTCTATCTCGTTTCTTCTAGGTGCAAGTGGAAGAGAAGGTAAGATAGGTACAAGAAGATCAGGCTGTGGCCAAGGTCCATATATAGGAGAGGTCCGGGAAGAAACAGGGGAACTAATGGATAGAGGTAATGGCTCGTGAAAGGGAACTAGATCTTCCACATTAAATGTGGAACTGATGCCCATGATAGCAGGGATATTAACAACATAAGCATTAGACCCAACCTTTTTACAACTTTATGTGGGCCTATGCTACGGGCATGAAGCTTCTTCACAAATCCAGGTGGAAACCGATCAGACTTAATACGAACCATGACGTCATCTCTAGGTTGAAATTCCTTAAATTTCCTGTGAGTGTCAGCAGAAATTTTATAATGTTCATTACTTGAATTAATCTTCCTCCTAATCTCACTATGTAATGCATGTATATGTTGGGCGAAGGACTCTCGTAACTCTGAAGGACGCTGTGGGGTAGCCATGGGGATCAAATCTATGGGGGCTCGGGGTCTAAGACCTGAAACAATTTCAAACGGGCTCATTCCTGTGGACCTGTTCACTGAAGAATTATACGCGAACTCTGTTGTGGGAAGAACAGTGTCCCAGGTCCTGTGGTGGTCTCCAACCAGACATCTTAACAACTTCCCTAAGCTACGGTTTACTACCTCTATTTGACCATCTGGCTGGGGAGGATATGCCAAAGAAAACTGAAGCCTTGTACCCAAAAGATGCCAGAGAGTCTTCCAAAAATAACTAGTAAACCTAGTATCTCTATTAGATACGATGGATCTAGGTACTCCATGGAGTCGTACAACCTCCTAAATGAACAACTTAGCAACGTGGGAGGCATTTGAGGTCTTATAATAGGGTAGGAAATGGGCCATCTTAGAAAATCGATCAACAACCACGAGTATGGAGTCATGCTTACGAATAGTCTTGGGAAGCCCAAGCACAAAGTCCATACTGACATCTTGCCATGGGGCATGTGGAACTGGCAAAGGAGTATATAAACTTGTATTTTGCTTCATCTGCTTCGCCAGTTGACGTGTCCGACACTGCCCTACAATCTTAGCCACATATCGTTGGAGATTAGTCCAATAGAAACGATCAGACACAAGGGCAACTGTTTTATCTTGACCAAAGTGACCTGTCATCCCTCTAGCATGCAGCTCCCAAACTAGAAAATCGCGGAGGGCTATGCGTAGGATATAGAGCTTGTCCCCTCTAAAAAGATATCCATTTGTAAGGACGAACTCCGCACTCCTCGAGGGCGGGTCACTAGACAATGACGCATAAATGATCCGAAAATCAAGACAGTTTGAGTACTCACCCTTGAGTTGCTCAAAGCCTGTAACTTTAATACTCATGGACTGCAACATCATGATACAATGGCTAAGTGCGTCAGCAACCTTATTCTCTTTTACGGCCTTGTGCTTAAGCACAAACGTGTACTCTTGAAGAAATTGTGCCCACTTGGCATGCCTAGGGCTCAACTTCTTTTAAGAGCTCAAATATTTCAAGGCCTCATTATCAGAGAACAGGACGAATTCTTGCAGTAGTAAATAATGCCGCCAATGGCGCAATGATTACACAACCGCATAGAACTCCTTGTCATTAGTGGAGTAGCATTGTTTAGCCTCGTTCAGCTTCTCACTAAAAAAGGCCACAGGATGTCCCTCTTGGCTTAACACTCCGCCTATGGCAATTCCTGACACGTCATACGCTACCTCAAAGGCTTTGGTAAAGTCAGGTAGACGCATGATTGGCGCTTCCATCATCTTCTTTTTAATCTCCGAGAAAGCTCATGTCACAGCTTTTAGTCCATTGAAACTTCCCTTTTCATATGCAATCTGTAATGGGAGCCATAATCGAGCTAAATCCACGGATGAACCGCCAATAGAACATAGCTAGGCCGTGAAGCTTCGCATGTCGTGTGTGGTACGCGGCTCAAGCCAATTAACAATGTCCTTGACTTTCTCAGGGTCTGCAGACATACCCTTTGACGATACAACGAACCCTAGGAAGATAACACGGGAGGTCAAGATGAACACTTCTTGAGATTCACATAGAGCTTTTCTGCGCACAAGGCGTTGCAGACCTGCCTCAAGTGCTCGATGTGCTGGTTAGGGGACGTACTATAGATGAGGATATCATCAAAGTACACAACTAAGAACTTGCCTATAAAAGGTCGTAGCACCTGGGTCATCACCCTCGTAAACGTACTTGGGGCATTGGTTAACCCGAAGAGCATAACCAGCCACTCGTACAACCCGTCCTTCGTCTTGAAGGCAATTTTTCATTCATCTCCCGGGTGAACATGAATTTGGTGATAACCACTCTTAAGATCAATCTTTGAAAAGATAGTAGAGGTGGCCATCATGTCAAGCATGTCATCAAGCCTCGGGATAGGAAACCGATACTTAATGGTGATCTTGGGCGTAGAAGCGCGAGCACAGCGCACGGGCTCAAACTCTCATGAATGAATCCCTTTTTAAGCAATTCATCCACTTGCCTCCTCAACTCGGCATGATCTGTGGGGTTCATTCTGTAGTGAGGGAGGTTTGGTAGGGTTGCCCCTGGGACGAGATCAATCGCATGCTGAATGTCTTACATCGGTGGAAGCTCGTCTGGAAGATCCTCAGGGAAGACATCCTGAAACTCCTCTAGGACCGGACGAGGCTCCTAGGGTATCACCATAGGCAATGTTCAATTTGTCGACGATAATATCAATAATATTACAATATTATCGTTATTGCAACATGGGCAACATCAAGGCCACAAGCTTTCGTTTCTTTTTCAGTTGTTAAAGATTTCTCGGCGAAATATCATGTGCTATCAATATTCTGAAATATTGATGGATGTTTGGATGGATAGATGGGATGGTTGGATGGATATGATGGTTGAACTGATTCTTAAGACAACATATGCTTTTAGGTCCCCATAAAATGGAAAGTTATTATGTATGCATTCTTTTTACAATTTTTTAATTTCTAAATATGCAAATATGTGCTTTTAGCATCACCTGAATTTTCACTGAAAAATTCCACCATTTTCCCCATGTTTCCCCAATGTTTCCAGTTATCAGCGATATCGATATTGTTTCCATGTATCTGGCCAACGAAATTTGTAGCGATATCGATACTTCAAACACTGGCTGTAGCATGCTATGATAGAAGATTGCATTATTGGTGCAGTGCATCATTCTCCCCAAGTGGGAAAGAACTCATCCTCCAACTTAAAACTAATATCAATCCACCCCAACGACACCTTTGTCTCAGTCCTTCTAGGACTTTGGTAGGAGTTGATGATGGAAACCTGTCCACTACAGACTTCTTTCACTAGTAAGAAAGGCTGGACTTTAGAGGCAAGTCTAGGTGCAGTTTATGGGGTTTTAGGTGCAGGTTTGGCATAGTTTAGGGGCTGTGAGGGGTTGGAAAGATGGTTGTAATAGGACAATCTTTTGGGCAGGAATAAGGGCTGTTATTTAACTGAAGTGGGAGTTGGAATTAAGGCTGAATTAAGGTTGTGTTTGGCTGAGACGAGTGGTCAACTTCAAAGGCCAGATTTGGTGTTGATTTGGGAAGATTACAGGCTGGTTATTGAACTAATTGTGGAAAAATTTGGTCAGAAATCCAGCAGAATGGTTGCAGATTTTAGTGCAGGATTCTAGGACTGTTTTGGGGTTAAAGGAGGGTCGGCTCAAATTATGGACTGGATTGAAGCCGAATACTGGACAGATCTAAGGAGTGTAACTAGGATTGAATTGGTGCTAAATTTAGGGACTGACTAACAGTAACCAGAGCCAGCTTTATAGAAGTTGTTTAGGGACAGTTTGTGATGAAAGATTGATTTAGATTTGGCACAAAAGATTTCTTTGATTGGGCTGGTTAAAAGCTGTAAGAAGGTTTTCAGAACTGTGTAGCTTGTTCTTGGGTTTGGGGTTGAAAGCTACACAAATAAACTGAATTCTTAGCAACAAACTGCAAAGGAAAAAAGACACATGCCAGAAAACTGCAGAAAGCATGTAGAAAACAGCAGAAATATTCTGTAATCAGAACTCGTTACTGCAGCAGTTCAATTCAAACTAGTTCCTATTGGTTATAACACAACTTCATATAAAATCCTAATCATACTCAACTACCCATAAACTAAAACCAGGACTTTCAAATTTTTTTCTTCTCTAAAGGATAAAACTAGAACTTCAATAATCTGTGTAACAAGCAAAAACAATTAGGACTTATTAAGTAGTTAACAAAGCTATGATCATTGTAGCTTTTACTAATTAAGGAAGCTTGTTAGAGCAATAGTCACATGTAATCTCATTAGAATCTTTCAACTTCAGCATCTTTAAAACCTCCAAAATATTCACAATAATGCCTAAAAAGGAAGAAACACAAAAAAGAAAGGAAAAAGTGTTGGGTTTTTACAAAAAAAAAAAAAAAAAACTTTGGAAATCAAATAAAACCAAAAGAAAAGTTTTATTGAATATTACTATATATCCTTTTCTACCATTTTGACGAGAAAGTAGAAACACATGGGAAGAAATGTCGTTCGATATCGTTGAGAGATGAGAAAGATACCTTGGGTATTCACAAACCCAAGTCCTCTACTTTAAAACCCGTGAGAAGACAAAAGTAAAGCAATATTTTAAGAGGGATAGGCCTCATATAGCTTTTTAAAAAAAGGGGAAAAGAAGCAAAATATTGAAACAAAAGACCCTTTTTATTGTAAGTGGGACGCTCAAAATGTGTCACATTCAAATTGTACGATTCATAAGAATCTTAAGATTCACAATATGAATCATAAAATTTGGACGATTTGTATGTGATTTGAGATTTTAGTATACAATTCATATTGTATTTTTGATATGGAACATATGATTCATATCGTGAATCAGACAATTAGTCAGCCACTAGTCTTGAGTTGTCAAGTTAATCCGACTTGGACATCAAGTCGAGTTTTGAGTTTTTGAACTATACTTTGAACGGACGATCCCAACAATCCTACTAATCATGGTTTTAAATAGAGGTTTTGGCGTGTGACTTGCCTAGAGACTGAAATTGGTATGACTCACCCAGACCCATTTCATCTTTAGAAGATATTTAAAACAATGCTACAATGCTACCAATAGTGACGCAGGACAGCCCTAATTATGATGCATGCTCATGGAGATAATTAAACAGCGGAAATAAAAGGAATAAATGATCTAAAATTCTAACAATAATCATCATAACTGAGAAAATCATAAAGGAAACATGCAATGGAGCGGGCCATCACTACAACCATGGAGTATGGAATTCAATTACTACTTAGGTTGGATCCGGCGAGGGATGAGACCTCCCGATCTTGCATGGTCACACCCAATCGATCAATGAAGATCACTAGTCCGAAGAACCAAGAAGTTTCTCGGATTAGGGATTTGAGAATTTGGGGATTTAGGGTTTAGATCGGTTCTCAAGATTTTGATCGAAGAGGAATTAGCCAAAACAAAAAAAATAGAAGAAAGAAAGTTATTACCTTGAGGAAGTTGGAGAGGCACAAGAAGAAATTAGAAGAAGAAGATCAAGGGGAGAGAAGAAGCACCATTAGAGAGAAGAGAGGAAGGAGGCAACCAAAGGGTTTGCTTTTCATTCATCAATAGTTGAAATTCGTGTTTAGGGCTTTACCCCACTTAAATAAGCACATAAAGACATAAAATTACTAAAATACCCCTAGGGTAAGCAAATAAAGATATAAGATTACTAAAAGACCGCTAACTAAGTCAAAAAACGTGCAAATAACATAAGTATGGGAAAGTTTGGGCGCTCGGTCCTCTTTCTCCAATCTTCCTTCACATGTGTCTTCCCTAAGTGGGGTCTTCTATATGTCCAATCACATGTGAAAGGTCTTCAGCTCCTCAATATTCGCCTATCCACAAGGACGGCACTTGTGGTTGGCGCTTTCTTCGTTGGTACACCTTGAATGCACCCGTGTCCGCATCAATTCCCCTCGGGTGAGAAAACTCGACCCCGACGAGTTGAAACTTTTGTAACGCTCAAGTAGATCTGGATCAATACCCTGCAATGCGTCGCCCGACAGCCACGTAGATTCAGACGATGGTTTGTTCTTCCACTTGACAAGATACCTTTGGAAACCCCCATCTCTCGTGGATACTATCTCGTCATCCAAGATTTCCTCAATTGCTTCTTTATGGGTAATGGGTGGAGGAGGGGGTGGAAGGGGTTGGGTAGCAAACTTGAAAAAGGCCATGAAAGGGATGATGTATCAATAATGGGAGTATGGGCACGGACTAGATCTTCCACATTAAAAGTTGGATTAATGCTCATTTTAGGTGGAAGGTCAACCCGATACGCGTTGGACCCAACCTTTTGTAATATCTTGAATGGTCCAGCACTACGCGCTTGTAATTTCTTTGCAGATCCTTGAGAGAATCGCTCTGGCCTTATTCGCACCATTACATAGTCTCCTTCTTGAAATTCTTGCACTCTACGATGAGAATCAGCTGAAACTTTATAATCATTATTGCTCTTATTTAACCGCTGTCTAATATGTGTATGCAAATCATGAATATGACGTGCGAATGCATTGGCTGACTCAGAAGACCTTTGGGTAACAAACATAGGTAAGAGATCTATGGGCATTCTAGATTTATAACCACTTACAATTTCAAAAGGACTCAACCCTGTAGATCTATTAACTGACCCATTATAAGCAAGTTCAGCAGTTGGTAAAATTAGGTCCCAAGTCTTAACATGTTCACCCACTAGACAACGTAGAAGATTTCCAAAGCTACGGTTTACCACTTCAGTTTGACCATCTGTTTGTGGGTGGTAAGCAGTAGAAAATTGCAAATGAGTTCCCATAATGTGCCACAGTGTCTTCCAAAAATAGCTAGTAAATCGAACATCACGATCAGACACTATGGTTTTAGGTAACCCATGGAGACGCACCACACCATCAAAAAAGAGACGAGCAACATGAGACGCATCTGAAGTCTTCGAATATGGGAGAAAATGCGCCATTCTAGAAAAATGGTCCACAACGACAAAAACGGAATCGTGCTTTTTTATAGTCCTGGAAAGCCCGAGCACGAAGTCCATACTAATGTCCTGCCACGGAGCATGTGGCACTGGCAATGGCGTGTACAGCCCGGTATTTTGCTTTCTTTGCTTTGCCAGCTGACATGTTCGACACTGCCCTAAAACTTTGGCTACGTCTCGCTTGAGGCTTGGCCAATAGAAATGATCTTCCACGAGGGCAATGGTCTTATCACGACCAAAATGGCCAGCTATCCCTCCTGAATGAAGCTCCCAGATGAGGAATTCACGAAGGGACATACGGGGAATACAAAGTCTGTCTCCCTTGAAAAGAAAGCCATCTTTAAGAACATATTCACCCATAATATGCTGGTCATTAGAGAATGACGCGTGAGTACTCCCAAAATCAGGACATATGGGGTATTCATCTTTCAGTTGCTCAAATCCGACTACTTCTACACTCAAGGAGTTGAGCAACGCCACTCTCCTACTAAGGGCATCCGCTGGTTTGTTTTCAACCCCGGCCTTGTGTTTCAAAACAAACGAATATTCCTGAAGAAACGCTACCCACTTGGCATACCTTGGGTTGAGTTTCTTCTGAGAATGCAAATATCTCAAAGCCTCATGGTCAGAAAACAAAACAAATTCTTGCGGTAGGAGGTAGTGTCGCCAATGTCTCAGGGATTGCACTACCGCATAAAATTCTTTGTCGTAAGTGGAGTATTTTTGTTTTGCCTCATTCAGCTTTCTCACCGAAATAGGCCACCGGGTGTCCTTCTTGACTCAACACTCCACCTATACCGACACCAGACGCATCGCACGCTACTACAAAGATTGTAGAAAAGTCAGGTAGACGCATGACAGAGCTTCCACCATCTTGCCCTTAATTTCTTTAAAAGCCTTGACGGCGGCTTTAGACCACACGAACTCTCCCTTTTTCATGCACTCGATAATGGGAGCCATGATCGTGCTAAAACCCCTAATGAACCGACGATAAAAAGTTGCTAGGCCGTGAAAACTTCGCACCTCATGAATGTTCCTTGGTTCTGGCCACTCAACTATGGCCCTGACTTTTTCAGGGTCTGTCTGCATCCCTTCAGATGACACTATAAATCCTAAGAACACAACTTGGTTAGACATGAATGCACATTTCTTAAGATTAGCGTACAACTTTTCCTTCCTAAGGACACTACACCTTCTTTAAATGTTCAAGGTGTGATTCCTTAGTGGTACTATAAATAAGAATATCGTCAAAGTACACCACTAGGAATTTTTCCATGAACGGCCTCAAAGCTTGGGTCATCACCCGCATGAAAGTATTGGTGCGTTAGTCAAGCCGAAGGGCATGACCAACCACTCATACAACCCATCTTTCGTCTTAAACGCCGTCTTCCACTCATCTCCGGGGCGTATACGAATTTGGTGATATCCACTCTTGAGGTCTATCTTAGAGAATATAGTGGACCTCGGCCATCATGTCAAGCATATCATCAAGTCTAGGTATAGGGAACCTATACTTGACAATAATTTTGTTTATGGCACGGCTATCCACACACATGCGCCACGTGCCGTCTTTCTTAAGCATAAGAAGCGGTACGGCACACGGGCTCATACTCTCTTGGATGAAACCCTTTCGTAAAACTCATCAACTTGCTTCTTCAACTCGCATGCACCGCAGTGGTTCATCCCGTGGTGAGGAAGGTTCGGTGAGAGTAGACCCTGGACAAGATCAATGGCATCTTTGTATGTCCCTCATAGGTGGCAACTCATTCGGTAAGCTTCAGGAAATACATCACCGTATTCCTTCAGGACCGAGGTCACCTCACAGAGCAACTCTGATGGAACCTCAGGTGTAATTTCTCTAGCCACAAGGGCATACACCATAGAATCCTCCTTAGCCTCTTTTCCAAACTCTCTTACACTGATTATATGTAAAGACTTAGGTTTGGATTTCCCATTTCTCTAGGCTCACTTGCCTTCTCATCCTTCTTCTTTCCTAGTGTATTCTCAGTGGCATGGGATTAAGTTTGATCTTTTTACCATTATACATAAAAGTACACGCATTCGAACGGCCAAAGATCGTGACATCATTATCGAATAGCCACGGTCTACCTAGGATAACATGTCCCACATCCATAGGTAAAACATCACACCACAGGGACTCTTTGTATGACCCAAACTCGATGGGGACTAGACATTGCTGGGTGACAGGTAGGGATGTCTTGTCAACCCAAGAAACTTTATACGGGTCTGGATGAGGTGTGGATTTCAGTTTTAAGCGATCTAAGGTGCTAGTGGAAATCACATTCTGACAACTTCCACCGTCCACTATCACCTTACAATTCTTTTCACCACACTTGGCAATAGTGTAGAAGATAGTGCTTCGACGCCAGTCAGCACTACTTCTAGACTGAGCTAACACACGCCTGACTACTGCAAGCGTTGCTTCTCCATCCACTTCTTCATCAGTAAGTCCTCCTTCAGGGTGATACTCTTCAACTTCATAATTACCCTGGTCATCTCCACCCTCGTGGGATTCGCCTATAACTAAGGCTCTCCCACGGCTCTTCGTAGGACACTGATTAGACATGTGGCCAAGGTTGCCACACTCATAGCACCTCACTTGGCTCATGTTACTAGGACCGGCACCAAGAACCCCTTTGCCCTTGTCCTCCCTAGGCCTAGGCGGAATGGTCGCCTGTGCCCTAGGTTGATTACCAATATTAGGTCTAGTTCCTTGGGAACTAGATCTAGTATTGGAGTCTCGGGACTCAAAACGACGAACGACAGGAGCCTTCGGATTGCTCTAACTCCCGCACGACTTGATATGCTTCATCTAAGTCCGTTAAGGGCCGAGTGATAAGCTCGCGCAAGATCCGCACAAAGGCCCGTCTTAAAACGCGAGAGCGTTACTAGAGGGTCTTCTCGATATCACATCGCATCACATACTCTTCAAATTTAGCGATATAGTCAGCGCATCGACCCTTGGCGTAAGGATTGCCATTGGTCAAGGAGCTTCGACGGTATGAGAGAGGAAGGTACTTCTCCTTCAACTTCTCTTTCATCTCATACCAATGTGTGATAGGGGCTCTACCAACTCTCTCTACCCTACGCTCGGTGTTGGTCCAGAAGAGCTTGGCTTGACCCACAAGCTTCATCTTAGCAAACCGCATTTGATGGTTTTTCGACATGCCATACCACTCAAAGTAGTGGTCCATGTCAACAACCCAGTCAAGGAATGCCTTGGGATCCAAGTGCCCATCAAAACTCGGGCCTCAACTCTCACACTCTTCATCGCACGCTCATCTGGATCATAACGGTCTTGATGACCACATGTGGTTCGTGCCTCTCGCACCACACCACGACCGTTACCACGATCTCTATCCTCACTACCACCACGTGTGGCAGCACGTTCTTCAATGATTCCTTCCACTTGGGAGTGCGCATCTTCCCCTACAGCGGGGTTTTCCTTTTGGGACGCCTCTAGTTGCTCCACTTTAGTCATGGTGGTGGTAATTTGGTTCTCAAGGCGGGCAAACTCACGCCTTTGACTCGCTTCTAGGGCGGTTATCTTTTGTATCAATTGAGCAAGTTGCTCAGATAACTGCTCGTTATTCATGGTAGGTTGAAGTCCGAAACCTCTACCTCTTCTCGTGGGCATACAATGAAGACTTGAACCAAACTCTACCTAACTAGACTACTAGGTGTTATGACTTTCAAGATGAATGCGATGAATGCAAAACTACTATGAACTGACACAATTAAGTTGAAACAGGAAACAACTCAAATCTGAAAATTTTCCAGATTAGAAACTTTCTAAAATTGGAAAGTTTCGAAAATTGAAAACTTTCTAAACTTGAAACTTTCCCAAGTTAAACCTAAAAATCAAAACCCTAATTTGATAACTCGATCTAGACAAAAACCATGCAAGCCTAGGCTTTGATACCAAATTTGACGCAGGACAGCCCTAATTATGATGCATGCTCATGGAGATAATTAAACAGCGGAAATAAAAGGAATAAATGATCTAAAATTCTAACAATAATCATCATAACTGAGAAAATCATAAAGGAAACATGCAATGGAGCGGGCCATCACTACAACCATGGAGTATGGAATTCAATTACTACTTAGGTTGGATCCGGCGAGGGATGAGACCTCCCGATCTTGCATGGTCACACCCAATCGATCAATGAAGATCACTAGTCCGAAGAACCAAGAAGTTTCTCGGATTAGGGATTTGAGAATTTGGGGATTTAGGGTTTAGATCGGTTCTCAAGATTTTGATCGAAGAGGAATTAGCCAAAACAAAAAAAAATAGAAGAAAGAAAGTTATTACCTTGAGGAAGTTGGAGAGGCACAAGAAGAAATTAGAAGAAGAAGATCAAGGGGAGAGAAGAAGCACCATTAGAGAGAAGAGAGGAAGGAGGCAACCAAAGGGTTTGCTTTTCATTCATCAATAGTTGAAATTCGTGTTTAGAGCTTTACCCCACTTAAATAAGCACATAAAGACATAAAATTACTAAAATACCCCTAGGATAAGCAAATAAAGATATAAGATTACTAAAAGACCGCTAACTAAGTCAAAAAACGTGCAAATAACATAAGTATGGGAAAGTTTGGGCGCTCGGTCCTCTTTCTCCAATCTTCCTTCACATGTGTCTTCCCTAAGTGGGGTCTTCTATATGTCCAATCACATGTGAAAGGTCTTCAGCTCCTCAATATTCGCCTATCCACAAGGACGGCACTTGTGGTTGGCGCTTTCTTCGTTGGTACACCTTGAATGCACCCGTGTCCGCATCAAATAGGTTGGAAAATGTAGGGTCCATATTTGATTGTTCTTGAAAAGATCCTATTATTGACTTGAATTGTCCATCATATGCAGTGACCCAGCTTTGATGGCCCATCCATCTAAAATATCACTTCGATCCAATAAACCTAACCATGTGATCAATGGGTAGGAGAATGGATTTGTCCATGTTGATGATATTAGAGAATGTCTAATCATTGATCTAAGTTGTCCATCATGTGCAGCCCATCTTTGATTGTCCCTACCGCTCAAAAACCACTTCAATCAGATGATACTAACCATTTGACAAATGGCTAGGAGTGGATGGTCCATATTGACTATACTGTAAAAGGTCCAATCATTGATCCATCTATTCATCATGTGGGGACCCACCTTTTATTGCCCATCCTTCTCAAATTACTATGACTAAATGATCCTAATCATCTGATTGATGGATAGGAAAATCAACAATCCACATTGATTGTACTAAGATAGGTCTAAGCATTGACAAGGACCTTTGATCATCTGGAAGATGGAGAGGGAGAGTTTTTGGATGGAAAGGAAATTTCATAGAAATTTGCATAGGTTTTTGGATTGAAGTTATACTACGTGCTTTTGTGGAAGCTTCAATGAGAATATGGTTTCCATCTGAATTAGGCGTGCCAATCTACAGAAAGGTCCTGGTTCCATTGAAGATGGTTTCCACTCCCCATAATCCACACATCCAGACGACCCCTAAGGACCCAAAAATACCAGACAAACCCTTGGGTCGACAATCGCATAGTTCCTCTACAGGTTTATATTCACATCTCAGAAAAATAAGAGACCTATTTTGTGAAAAAAAGAAGAAGAAAAGAAATAAAAGAAGAAGCAGCAGCAGCAGAAGAAGAAGAAGGTTCTTGCACGGTCCAGTCAGAAAATTTGCAAAAAAAAGACAGAGAGAGAGAGAGAGAGAGAGAGAGAGAGAGAGAGGGGGGTGAAGGTGTACTTAAATCATCTCAACCATAATTGATAAAAACAGAATTTAAATCAGAAGCTCAAAAACAAATGCAACAAAACTAATTGTGAACAAAATGACTTCAAACAATACACAACACTCATAATAACTCACCAGGCTTCCCTCCAGACAAAACTGCACTTTCAACCGGTTCCACGCCATGTAGATAAAAGAAAGAAAAATGGACCCCAAACCAACGAAATAAGAATCATTTGCTCCAAATAAAGTAACCAAGAAACAAACTTGGTGATGGTTATCATTCATATCCCTAATCCCAGGATGCACAGAAATGCATTAGAACGTTGGATAGCAGTAAAAGATCATACTAACCTTAATATCGGGATTTTTCTCTTTTAGGAATTTCCCTGCACCTGTTATTGTACCGCCTGTACCAATCTCTGAAACAAAGGCGTCAACTTTCCAAACCGATCCTTGCCAGATCTCAGGTCCAGTTGTCTCATAATGAATCTACACAGACGACACCAAACCAATACTTGTCTTTCCAACTAGCAGTGTCTATTAAATGAGAAAACTAGGGAGATCTGCATCACACTGAACATGCCCTAGCCCAAAAATCAGGTGGGCCATGTGTATGTTGAATATGGACCCTCTGATTTTTAGTCTAAGAACCATCCATTTCTCTCGATTCTCATATGTGTGTAGCTCACCTAATGAATTGACCAAGCCTGAGTTTTTAGGCCAGTGAATGTTCCAGAGAGGAACCTATCTAAGGCCAGGATCTAGCACATCCGTGTGCTTCAAAGAAAACCGTCATCATGTGGATCTCGGATCTCCATAGTACTTCTTGCTGTAAAAGAGCAACTCGTAAGGATACCTTCGGGTTTGCAGGATTTTCAAACTGCTGTAGAATATAAGCATCAGGTGTCTTTTCTAGCAATTCCTCAGCCTTCTGAACAGCACCTTTCATGCCCCTGGCTGGATCGGTGAGGACTAATTTGGCTCCGAAAGCTCGAAGAATGATCCTTCTCTCAAGCTTGGCTCATTGAGGCTGGCATGGAATGATGAGCCAGTACCCCTTAGCTGCTGCCATAAAGGCCAGCCCTATGCCGGTGTTACCACTGGTTGGCTCGATCAGGACACTCTTCAGCAATCAGTGTAGCACCCACAAATCAATGAAAAAGATGTTAGTTGGAAACCTTTACCACCAAAGCAAATCATTTGAAATTTAAATGATAATGGAACAGATCACAGTAGATTACCACATTGGCAAATGCCCTCTTGTTTTGTCAATCAAATATGAGAAGAAAAGTGAAATAAATATAAATAAAAATAAAACACACTCCCAAATAGAACCTTGCTGTGAAATTCAGAGTACATCAAAGAGAACTTAAGCGCAATCAAAAGGAGGAAATAACCAATGAGAGATTGAATCCTGAAAAACATTGATGAGAGACAGAAGATCTTGACATGTTTCCTTTTACCATTAATTGCATTCATTATCAAATTACATGGACATGAGACCAAGTAACAGGTTGATGTGTGTGTTAAATAGGTTTGGGTAAGAACAGTAGTCTTATTTTTATATCATAAGGTATGATACTAAATGAAATGTGGGTTTGTTAGCAGTCAGTGGGACTTCTACCATGCAAACAAGGTATAATTTCCAGTTGGAGCTGTTCACCTCCAAGCTGCAAGCAAGATTCATATGGAAGGTCCTCCATATATCCCAATTGCTGTCTGTTGACCACATGGGAAAATGAGACTTTCAAATGTTCATTCTAGATGCACATTGCAATCCATCATGTAATCATGCGATGAGCGAAGACAACAAGATCGTTCAGACCTTCTTGACTTCTTGCATGCTATTGCCTGTGTCTGATCTTTTAGTAAAGTCAACTAACCTTCCCAGGGGTGATAAGGCCTTTCTCCTCTGCATCAGTGATCATGCTATACCCAATCCTGCCAGTGGGAATATGTGAATGCAAAGTCAGAGAGTATTTGGTCATATTCAATTGGAGGTAAAGCATCACGGTTTTAAGACTCGGACTCATCCGAGTCGATTCTGATTCGGTAGTACCCAATCTGGTTCAATACCAGAGTCACCCCCAACTTGGGTGAGTCGCGCTGACACATCCTCCCTGACTCCAGCGAGTGGCAACACGACTTAAGACCAACTGAGTCAATCAGAGTTGCGAGTCTAAAAACATGTAAAGCATCATATTCTACCATTACCCTTCACGTACAATTCCCAATAATTCCATATAAGAAACAACGACAACATGGTAGCAAGTGCGGCGAATTGAATTATCTAGGATAATGGAAACATTGAGGCTCCATTTCGAATAGAGTGCATATTGCCACCTTGTGCTATTTTAAAAATGTTGACTTCAAATTTTAGATAGTCATTTGTTTGGTAAGTGTGAAAACCCCATTCCACAGCTCAAGTTCCAAATGGCAAGTATGCAGTGTCACGAAGAGCTTAATGTCCAAAAGAAACCTAAAGTGTAATGACCCTGAAATAAACTACCTGTCTTTGACACTTGAGCAAGGCTCCATCATCTCGAGCTTAGCAGCGATCCGAGCAACGCAGCCATCCACAACTTTGTTCAGATATACCAATGGGGTATCACCAATCAACTGTTCACAAATGAAGAGAAGTATTCAAATCAGAAGGAAGCTATGGAAGAACTGATTTTTTTTTAAAAATTAAATTTAAATTTAAAAATTTTAAAAATAAATAAATTTTAAAAAATAAATAAATAAAAAGAAGAAGAAGAAGAAGAAGAAAGGAAATATTGCAAATCATTTTGAGGCATTGATTGCAAAACTTACTTCTGTAACATCTTTTGCAATTGCAGTACCTTCTTCCCTCATTTTCAGATCCCTGAAACCAGATTACAAAGCAATTATTAGGAACAAGATATTTGATAACAGTAATGGCCAGAGGTATGACTGTTTTGATACGGGATGTACTGGTTATGGCCCTTAACGGTTGAAATTTTAAAAAAAGAAAAAAGAATCAATCAGCCCATTATGGAAAACGCATTTTACGTTTTCCAGGGAAATCACCCAAAAGCATTTTCTTTCCTAAAACCCAAGAAATGGGATTTCCACGAGATTAGCAAAGGCGGAAAAAAGAAAAAAGAAAAAGAAAAGGAAGAGTAAGCCGAAATGAAATAGTGAGTGGAAACGGAAGATGAAAATAAAACCTTATGAAATCTTCAAAAATATAAAACCGATGAGAATTCCAACAAAAACAAAAATAGTGAAGACGGCGAAAATGGAATTCAAACTCCCGAATACTCACCACAAACACCCAGCTCGATTGATACTTCTCTCTAAGCGTCGGGCGGCTAATATTTAGTAAGGAATAAAAATTCTCAAATATCAAAAAATTCTAAACACGATAACTATAGAAATTATTTAAATCACCGTTCAATGCGTGCATCACGACCCTAATAAACAAAGAAATCGTAGCTTTGAATTGTACATTTAAATGCAAAAAAAAAGAAGATCACAACGCTCCTAAACAAAGAAATCGTAGCTTTGACTTGTACGTGTAAATGCAAAAAAGATTTTTATATTTATTTTTTCTTAGAGAAGAAGAAAGAAATATAAAAATGTTCTTCCAAGGTTACCAGGCAGAGGTGGTAATGGGCCGAAGAAAGCCAGAGAGACCCAAGGCGTAATCCCAGCCCAAGAACGAAATGAGCCTTGCACTGCAGGCCAAAGCTTGAGCCTGAAAAACTGACCCGGCTCAAAAATTGATAAAATCCATATTTCTCACTTGAATTGATTAAAGCGGGCAACTGCACAAAGAAAGAGATATTTTAGAGAAATGAAACCAATGGCTTTAGTTCAATGGAAATGTTTAGGATTGAAATGGCATATTTATATAGAATATAACATATGTACGAGTGAAGTCCGGTCAGATGAAAATGACTTTAGTTTAAGCATGTGAGCCCCAGCTGGCCCACAGGTCCAGACATTTACCTCACCCATTGCCACCCTTGGTCATGGCTTTTCTCTCTTCCAAAAATGAAGTTATCTGCTACTCTGCCTAATTATGATGCTTCATATGCCCGGAAGAATTGGTACAAGTTAACTCATAAAATTACTAAATTATGGATAAGTCACAATTGTAAAATCAGATTGGTTGAATAATTCTAAGTTAGAATCATGTTTTTTCTTTTTTCTTTTTTGAAGTAGGACCATTATATATTTTTCATTTTTGACGGTTTGCCATCCATCACAATTTGCCAAAGTATTGAAGTTTTTCTCATATGAGCAATTGAAGGGTCCTTATATTTAATAATAATATGCACAAACGGAGCCACAGTTTTGAAATCCAAGCTGTTCATCTGATTAAGCTACCTTGGATTGGGAAGACCCAAAAAAAACCTCAAAGATTAATTGTTCTTAAGCAATTGATCTTCAAATCTAGAAACCTTTTTTAATTATCACCCATCTGCAATGTGTCCCATGAGATTGGAAAAAAAAAAAACATCAGCCTCAGGCATATTTAATTTACTACTGCATAACAACACTGTAAATGTTACAATGCAGCAGAACTATAGGGTTGCTAGAACATCGTGATATTTTCCCCATTTGCTTTCTAGCATGGGATTCGGTGAAAACTCGTGGCAAAGTAATTGGATCATGTTAACCATTAGATTGGCGATCATAAAATGGATGATCGGTAAGGTCTGGAATATCCCATGTATTAAATGCCTTAGAGATGTGCAACGGCATATGCTTTTCCTGCCAATCAGTCTTACGTTGATAACATATTGAAATGGTTTTTTAAATCGAAGACTCAACAAAGGACCAGAATTTCAGGCATTGATTATTTTGTCAAAAATAAATAAAAATTGTTCAAGACTCGGTGGAAAAAAAAACAAAGAAGAAGAAAAGAAGCTAAAGTTAAAAAGGGTCCATCTAAAAGTAATATCCAGCTATTATTGAAAACCTTATATAAGTCATGCTATATACAAGACTAGATATATGTTAGTCAGTATCATGGTTAGTTGGTGTAGAGTATTTGAGGAGATTGGATAGTGGTGAAGTAGATCCTTTCAAGTACACGAGGAGAAGTGGCAATGATTCATTGGTAATTTGGTTGGCAGTAACAGCAAACACTTGGTTTCAAGTATGGCTTCTACACTCGGTTATATCATTATTGTTGGTAAAGAAAATGCCAGTTGAAGGAGTTTAAAGCAAGATGTTGGAAAAATGTGTAGAAAATATCGAAAAGTAAAAAATAAAATAAGGTTAATTATTTTCGTTTCACTAAGCTGAATCACATAAAATATACGTTGCCCTTAAAGCATGATTTGTCCTCTTATCAATTGTTGATGGGTTACAAGCGAATTACTTCCAGGATAAGATAAGCCTATCTGGATCTTGCGTACAACAATCACGAAGGGTCTATTTAGGAACAATTCAACATAGTAGATCTTCTGGCAGACTTAAACTAAGGACATGTTTACAATATTCTATGATGGAGTTGTTATCTGGAGGAGTGCAAAGTGCGCCAACTAGCACTACTACAGCCACACTGCCCGTGCCTGAGCACATGCGTGCGTGCGCGTGTTCCAGTGCTACACAGTACTGGAACAACCAACCCGAGCATCTTAATCTCTAAAGCTCTAAGTAAGAATACTACACACACCTCCACATATAAACCATGATTTTTCTCTTTTCATTTTTGATGTAGGACAAAAGCACACACCGCACTTTTCATTTGAAATTTTTAAAAAGCGTTTTAGCGACAAAATGAAAAACCCAAAATTTTTGAATATTTTGAATTTTCAAAAACCACAAATTTCAACAATCCCCCACTAGTTTTCTAATATATATATGCCAGAGCTAAAGAACAATTATTATGTATAGATAAAGATATATTACAATTTGAATCTTTCCTTAGTGTAAGTATTTTAAAGTTTTTGTCGAAATTTCTGATTGCCGTAGCATTAAACCAATTATTCCTAAATGACATAACCAAAAA